>NC_033641.1:8700847-8832033 GCF_001540865.1 Ananas comosus
AAAAAAGTAGTTATTAATATCTAATTTCGAATTAGAGATATTGATTCCTTGCCGTGTTAAATAGTATAAAGAATTTTTTTATCAAAATTTTCATCTGATTTGAACTTCTAACCGTAATTTACAATATTAGTATACATTCAAATCCATTTTAAAAATTTTTGATTTTAACTCTTTTCAATCTCTAGGTAAAAATGACATCGAAAAATTGTAGAATTAATTTTCCAATTATTTCATAATACCTATGATTAAAGTCCTAACGGATGCTGATCATCGTTATTAGAAAGCTTCATCCTTTGTTTCATGAAAATACTGACTTTAGCGATGCACGGAGGCTTCCATGCTCTTCTCCAATGAACAAAGTACCTTCTCGATTTTAATATTATTAATTTATCTTTTATTATTATATTTTAAATAAATTTTATTTTCAGTTCTCGTTCATTTTGAGATATTTCACTTATGGACAATGATAAGTCGAATATTATTGATAATTTAGCTTCTATAGATCTAACAATTGTGATATTATATCTTCGTCCTTCCTTCCAAGTTCCGATTGGCAATCGGATTATGTCTATCTCATCAAAATAATTTAAAAACTATGAGATGTTTCATACTTTCGAAAGATATAAATTAGTTCCTGTCTGTCCTATATATATATATATAGATGAGGGAGAGAGAGAAGTCATCTACAATGGTAAAATGTAAATTTCAACTATTATTTCATTTTTTATACACATAGAACTGTTATAAGAAATGGCTAAAGAGTAGTTGTTATATAATATTTGTATTTTAGCCCTTTTTTTTTATTAATATAAATAGTTTTTTTTTTTTTTTTTTTTTTTTTCTTAAACAGCTTTTACCGTTATATTATTTTCGTGGAGATCCGGAGACACTAACTAATGGCTTCAAAAGCCTCCTTCACTTTTTCATCACCGCTCCGGCATATGTTTCTGGTCCCGTCAAGTCGCATTAGAATTGTCTACAGGTTCTACCTTTCAATTATCCAAAGAAATCAGATGCGCGACTTCTGATGGGACGCAGCGCGACGTCAAGATTCCGCAAAATTCACTTATCTTCTCACTCTTCGACTTTTCACATTCCCAACATTTCTAAATACTTTTTGGGCCAAATGGTTTTCTGATCTCAAAAGCATGAATTCCTGAACCTCAAATATTGCTTGTCCTTCATAGTTCTATATATAAAAGATACTTCTTAATATTACGATGTTTCAGGAACACATTGTATTTATTATTATCATTTGCTTCATCTTACCTTTTTCATCTCTGTTCGTTTAATCTACTTTAGATACTTTTACTACTTTTTCCTTCAGCAATATCAATCCTAAAATTATTAGTTAATATAATGGCTATTGGTTCCTCAATATATTGTTACAGAGTTGTGGAAACCAAAATTTGAACCTAAACTTGTTAATTAGCTTAAAATGGGATTGTACAGTATACGCTATATAATATATAATATATATATATATATATATATATATATATATATATATATATATTACGACCTAATGCCACCTATAGAGAGAGATAAAGTGAAAAACAAGCGAGAAGTTAAGAGAGAAATAGGAAAGAGATAATATATATTAATTTTTAAAAATAAGCATAAATATTAAAATATTACGCTAAAGAAACGATTAATTTCAGACAGCTCCCTACAAATATAGTGAATGACAAATATATTTCTACAAAGTTCAACTTTCATATATTGTCCCTATAAATTTAAGTCGTGATGTTTTTAAATATATTCCTACCATTAGAATCCATTAAAAAAATTTAGTTAATCATAGGTTAAATAGTTAACTCTGATTAGTTTTTGATATTTTTACCCCTCTTATATTATACTATTATGATTTTTTAAGGGATATATTTGTGATGGCAAAATTGAAAATATAAACAGTTTTCTAATGGTTCTCTAACAGTTCTCTGACCATGACAAATCAGAGGGATATATTTGAAAATATTAAAACTTTTACAGGGACAACATATATATATAAAATTTAAACTTTATAGAAATAAATTTGTCATTTACTATATTTGCAGGGATCTGTATGAAATTAACCCTATAATTAAATATGCATAGTTGCACTTACATATCTCACTTGCATTGCGTTTTGTGGTTGAGAAATATGCAATTCCAAATTTTTATTTGGCTGAGTGCAGTTGGAAGTTGTATTTGCATATTTTATTATTTCACATCTGAGATGGTGAGATTATTTTCAAAGATTTTCTTTTTTTTTAGTACTAAAGAGGGGAGATGGTTGGTAAAATTACTCTTCTGCTGTATTTTGAACTACGTCCAATTTAATGGTGCTTTTACTTACAGAGTCAACTACAGCATGAAGATGCAACTACAGCAGGTAAAATAAAACTTTTGAGCTCATCAGAAGCCACACTTGCAATGAAGATTTAAATGCAAGACAACCCCTAATACTAAGAACGTTTGAAATCTCTTCATAATTATTGAAGTATATACGTGAAGAACTCAAAGCACTGTAGTATTAATTTATAGGGTTAATTTCATATAGGTCCCTATAAATATAGTAAATGACAAATATAATTCTATAAAGTTCAACTTTTATATGTTGTCCCTATAAAAGTCTTGATATTTACAAATATGTTCATTTGGTTTGTTACCGTTAGAGAACTATTAGAGAACTGTTTATATTTTCAATTTTGCCATCACAAATATATCACCCCAAAAATTATAACAATATAATATAAGAGGGGTAAAAATATCAAAAACTAATCATAGTTAAGTATTTAACGTATGGTTAACTAAATTTTGCTAACAGATTCTAACGGCAGAATATATATATTTGAAAATATTAGAACTTTTGTAGGAACAACATATGAAAATTAAACTTTGTAGGGATATATTTGTCATTCAGTATATTTGCAGAAATATGTATGAAATTAATCCTAATTTATAACATTTTGAATAGTTTAGATAACATTTTTGATTGAGAATAATTTCATGTCATCAATCGTTTCTAGTGTAAGTCGTAAAGAGCATAGTTACTTCACATTACTGGCTGATGAGTTTATTATTATTTTTTTTTGAGAGATATGTCGTCCGCTGCCCATTTCGTTTATTTTATTTAGAAATAAATTTAGCTGGAAATGTAAATAAACTAGGATTCGAACTTGGGACCTCGGGTACCAACTACTGATGAGTTTATTTCTAAAAGAAATGAACGAAGAGGATGGTATGCAATTTTAGATTTTTGGAATGCTTTGCTTCAAACAAAAAAAGAAGGAAAAAAAAAGAAAGAAAAGAAAAAAGAACTCCTTTCAA
The DNA here is from genome assembly GCF_001540865.1 of Ananas comosus. Lineage (NCBI taxonomy): Eukaryota > Viridiplantae > Streptophyta > Magnoliopsida > Poales > Bromeliaceae > Ananas > Ananas comosus. Next base: position 8,704,160 of record NC_033641.1, read on the forward strand.
ACAACCAATCTAATCCATCAAAATAATGCATGCATGTTTTTCCAACCCTAATAAATGAACTAATTTTGAACCACTTTGGGCCCAGCCCAAAGCAATCAAACCAAACCCAACCCAACCCAACCCAACCCAAGTAATGTAATAATTCATCAGCATTCCTTTTTGAGAGAGATTGCACTTGTGAGGGAGTTGTCCGACCGTTGGTACTGCTAACTATTAATCTCAAAAATTTGAACTGTCAGAATAATCAATTTATTTAAAGTGTACAAATATAACACCTATGGATCTTGATTATAACTTGCCTCAATCCGACGATCTGTCACAAGACAAGATGCTGACTCCTTTAAGCCAGCAGCTTCGTTGTAGCTCTAGAGTTAATCCCATAGCCACCATGAGTTCTTGTAAGGTTTGTAAGACTTGCAACCGAAATCGGTGAGTGCGAGAATTGCAGAGTACTACATCGATGGTATGTCGGATGAAAATAAGCCAACTGTCGATGGTTTTGTAATGACCCAACCCGCTAGTAATAATAATTCGTCGGGTCTAAATCACCAATCCAAAATACTTAAGCCTAGTTATTAATAGTAGAGTGCGTGGTCTCTTATATTTTCAATCAAAATTTCTTTTCTCATCCGATGTAGAACTTCAAACCTAATCATATGTATAGATTATAATTATCAGGCAATCCAATCACACGTATAGATCAGAATTATTAAACAATGTAAGATTCTAGAGGTAGCTCTTGGGGGTTTAAGAGATGACTGTCATCAAACCCGTAATGTAGCGCTTTGCCCTATATATATAGCACTTAGGTGTTATGGTTCTAACTGGTATTCGTCTCTAATACCAAATCTAACGATCCGATCTGCTATCAATAATAGCTCGTTGGGTCCAAAACATCGGTCCTGTTAGAACAAAATACCATACAAAAATCTGATTGTGACTAATTTTAAATAAAGACAATATCATACTTACAAATAATCACTAAATTCCAAATAAAGATTTTGATTGATCCGAAAGCGTGCTAGGTTCTGCACTAAGGCGTATTCCCGTCCTTACGTGCGGGATTAATCGGGAATAACACCCCAAGGTACGACCGGAATTTCTCCTCCTGCGAGCACGATCGTGAAGAAGGTTGACGGTGACTCTTTTAACACCCGGTGATAAGTAGATCAAGAGAAATAGAATAGAATTGAAATTAAAAATGAAATACAATGCTTTTCTTCTACCGTGTTCTACCACGGATGAACAGTGCAATTTATATAAAGAGAGAGGAGGATGGAACGTGGGCAAAGTCTACAGCGGAACGTCCGCGACCGTAAGACGCGCGCACTACAACAAAAACGGTCTATAGCGATACTTTTAAATGTAGGTACATGTCAAAAAAATACTGCTAACTAAAATTACCGACACTTTTAAAAAGTGTTGCTATATGGGGGGTCGCTAGGTATATAGTGACAGTTAAAGAGTGTCGCTATAACCTAAAAGAGTGCTGCTAATTTACCAACACTTATTTAAGCATTTAGCAACCGCCGAAACTCTATCTCATTGGCTGCGGTGGCAGAGGAGGACGACAGGAAAGAATCTTCGTCTAGAATTTCAGTGGATTGAGTGAAGAGAGAAGAAAAGATGGTAATTGATTTTTCTTTTTTTTTCCTTTTCTATTTGTAATCGGGCCAAATGGACTGGGTGTGGTGGGTTGAGTAGAGTAATCTTTTATTTTTGGTTGGATTGGGCTTTATATTTAGGCATTAGTAGATATTTTTTTAAGTTTTAGCATAAATAGGACACTTACTCAAAAGTGTTCCAAACATGTGTCCCTATAACATAATTCTGTTGTAGTGGCGTGCGCGTGCAACGCGGAGCCAGCGCGGAGAGAGCACGCGAGCCGTAACGTCCTTATAATAATAAATATAAAAATAAAAATAAAATAATTAATAAATTAAAATAATAAAATAATAATTATTAGGAAATTTTGGATTTTCACCAACAGGTCCCAAGTGTTTTATCCGAGATACTATTAATAGGGTGTGCAATCTCTTATATTTTAATAGTGTTAGTTTTTGTAGGAGTGAGGTTACTATGCTTCTGAAAGCACGGAACCTTTCGTGCTTCCAGGTCACTTTTGATGTTGCGACTTTCGAATCGTCGATCGGCTCTGTTAAACTTGATTTAGAGTATTTGAAGTACCTAGAAAATAAATTTTGCAATTTTTCGATATCATTTGCCTAGTGAACTAAGGGGCTCATAATTAACGGCTGAAAATAAAAATCTTACAAAACGTGATAATATGATATTAAAATTTTAGATCAAAGATATTGATCTTGTTTTATATAGTATAAAGAATTTTCTATCAAAATTTCACGTGATTTGGATATTTCTACACCGTTAAACTTGCAAACGGCTCACAACGGCCATTAAAATTATTGATTTTGAGTCCCTTCGATCACTAGGTAAATGATATCGAAAAATTATAAAATTTATTTTCTAAGTACTTCAAATATTCTAGATCAAGTTTAACGGAGCCGATCGACGATTCAAAAGTCGCAATATCAAAAACGACATGAAAGCACGAAAGGCTCCGTACTTTTAGAAGCATAGTAGCCTCACTCGTTTTTGTAGTTACCTAAAACAATAGATTCATGGCATAGTAACGACACTCAGGATAAAATGCGTATCTAGTACTGTTACGCGGAGCTAGTGATTAATTTGGGTGCGAGAATGATTGCATTAGGAGTTATTTTTATAAACATGCATCTAATGCACCACTTTCAATATTTGATGAATAATTTTTTTTTAATTAAAGACAAAGTTTACAGAATTAATTAAACTCTGATTTTGATGCACTTGCATTTAAATTTGTAGTGTTCCAGAGGTTTGGATAGGATTGGCTACTGTATTAGTGACTGGTCGACACATTTGGAAAGTGTCGGACTGAGTCGGAATTGTTTCTGCACGAAATGGATGCAGAAATGGACTCGACGCACTCGAATAAGCAAAACTGAAGTTTTGCCAGATTCTGGCGCTCAGAACAGGATTTGGGTCGCCCAGAATTTGAGTGCAGAATTGAGCAAAACTGGAAACCAATTCGGATCCTAATTTCGGGTGCCCAGAAGTGGGTCCGAAAATTCACCTCGTGAATATCGTTTGAGCTGACACGTGTTTGTGGTAGATGAGATCCACCGGACTAGATTTAGGGCACAGCACACCGCAGGCGGAGGAGTCGAAGTGGGAGCTTTATATGGCCTGGAGGTTTCGGACGCCCAAAATGTTGTTTCGGGCGTCCGAAAGTGCTCGTTTCTGTAGGTGTAGCAGGTTTGTAGTGTTTGTTCATGGGGCTTACTTTATCCTTCCAGCACACTATAAATAGCTGGAGTTCGTCCCCAGTGAACTATTTTCATCCTCTCTTCACAGTGAAGACCAAATTAGCATTTCAACCCCTCAAATTACTCCAAATTTTTCAATTTCCACCATTTCCTCCTTGAAGACTGCAGTTCCAGTAGAATTCCAACAGCGACCTTCAGCGTTTTGACTCGTGTGCGACGTAGGAAGGTCGGATTGCTGTGAAACTTGGTTTGGTGGATTCTAGACTTCAAGAGAAATTCGTGGAGCCCATTTTGATAGAATTTGATTCAGGTTAGTATAGTCAAATTGCTATTCTTCTGGACTGCTGCAGTATTGAAGCTGAATTTTGAGTTTTGTGGGTTTTCTTGATGCAATTTTTGGAGGAAGCTAAGTTTTGGACCAGAGGGTGATGCTCCATCTCAGTTCACAGGATTTGGGACCTTTTCTCACCTGATTTGAAAATTGGAAGGTAAAGTTGACATTGTGAATGAGGTGAATTAAGCTTAGATGCTGAATTTTGAAGTATTGATGGAATTGGTGGTGTTTCATGTTCAGATCTTTGGAGAGGAGTGTGCTGATTGTGACCGAGCTTAGCAGGGTTTTCCGGCGACCTCTCGCTGCCGTAGACTGAGTGCTAGAGGTGGGTTAATCATCGGATTCTCCTCCTAAGGGCCCGTTTGGTTCGAGTTATGTAATATTACAAAGTATCTCGACATATCCAGGTATCTTGGATTTCGGCGTAAGATTACTACTGATGCCGCATTAGCGCGTTTGGTTTAATGCAGTAATGTAATACTAGATTACACTGTTTATAGCATTAATACGTTTGGTTCAGTTTTTAAAATTTAGTAATCTTGACATAAAAGTATAGTTTTTTTCAAAATTGTCCTTGTTGTGGTCATTTGAATATTATTTTTTGCGGAAATGACAAATGGAGGGAAGGAGATCATGATGATTACCTGGGAGGACGACGCAATAGAAGATGATAGGTGTTCGTACGCGTGCGCGAGAGAGAGAGAGAGAGAGAGATAGAGAGAAAGAGAGAGCGAGAGACGTTGAGAGAGAGAGAGAGCGAGAGACGTTGAGAGAGAGAGAGCGAGAGAAAGCGGCGTGCGAGAGAGAGGGGGGAAGGCGAGAGAGAGAGATGAAAATAATACTGTTAATTAGATTTGGGGTTGTTGGAGGGTAAAATTGTCATTTTACATAATATGTAGTATTAACGGGTTTTAGTAATGCAAGATACACGACCCCCCTCCCGTTAATATTTTCGATGTAATCCTGCTCGATTTGTAATGCTACATTAACGACTAGATTACATAGCGGATTAACCAAACACAGTTATCCTGGCAGGATTGCCTGTAATCCTGCCAGGATAACTCGAACCAAACGCACCCTAAGTGTATGAATAGTCAACATGTATATTTTCAACCTTTGTATATCATATTTTTAGCTCGAATTCATCGATTAGCATGTTAAACAAAATATGAATTTGGAGCATGCTGTAGTGAGTTAGATAAATTATAAATATTGGACTTTGAATTGACTTAGCAGAAAACCGGCGATTCTATACTGTCATATGTTAAAACTACTAGATCTAGCTCCAGAAGCCGTAGTTTTTTTGTATCGCCGCAGTTGGTGGGCAGTTGATACCCAGAATAGTATAGAATGTTTTTACGCTCGTACCGAGATGCCGAGCTTATATTTACAGCAGTGTTTTAGGCTGTGTCGGATTGTCGGATGCCGTTGTGGTTGACGGTGGACCCAGATAACGGTTTTTGTATCAGATTGTGCCGAGGGCACGTGAGTTGGATTCTTAGACCCTATTACTTGACTATAGCTTGTGAGAGCCTGATTGAGTTCGACAGAGATACGCTTGCATACTCGGTTGGGTAGCGCCTACGAGTACCACTCCGGAGTCGGGCTTTGTGCGTTTGCGTTGGTGTCGTTGTGTCCTAGTTGGACTTGCTCTTCACAGACGGCTTAGCATGGAGGTAGCTGTATAGCTTCGACAGGCGGGACGGGTGTCTTCACAGTCCCTAGTGAAATTGGGTCAGAGATTGCATTATTCTACAGATAGTTAGTTTTGGATCATGATAGTAGAATGGCATATAGCTGTAGATTGTTTCCAGTTTCTTTACTATTATTTGTGCATACTTTCTGTAGACTTGGTGGATGAACCGATGAGTTTGAGGGTGGTACCCACTGAGGATTACTTCTTTTACAGTAGTTCTCACGCCCAGTTGTTGCCCCTCTGTTTGCAGAGCCTTCTTCTTCGGCTGCTGCTATTGCGGATATCGATCGTGGAAAGGGAGTCGCAAGCTAGATCCCTTCCCGTTTTGCTGCTGATTTAGAGATATATCGGTTACAGGTAGTTGTAGTTTTTTGTTCTTGTACATACTGCTGTTAGATCCTCGCTGGAGCGAGTATTTTTGTACTAGGATGCGATGTATGTATAGTGAACCAGTTTTACTTATATATTATTTTTTTTAGCAGCCCTATACTACTAGTTGTAGTGTTGTATGATTACAGTTATAGGTACAGCGATCGCTTCGTATATGGAAAAAAATTTTATGTATACGGCGAGTCCGTTGGCGTGCCCGGGGAAACGAGTAATCCGGGGCGTGACAATATTAGAAGGTTTTAGCGGTTCATGTGGTGGTGCGCAACAGGTGCACACAAATTTAGATATTTTAGATTATACCTACTTAATTAGAATTTAATTTTAAGATATAAATTGTTATGTGCAAAAGGTGTCGTTATAAACATAGGGACTAAGTGCATAATGCACAAAATTATTACAATTTTTTTTAAAAAAAATATTCTTACATTGTATTTTTTTGTATAGTAATTTATACATAATTAATATATTTTTTTATGAATATTAAAAAATAATTATATTATTCCTCAAGTTGTTTAAACTATAAAACATTATGGTTCTTGACATTATTTCTATCTTGACTTAACTATTTAATTTCCTACCAATTGGAAAGGAAGATGCACAAAACTTTGAGATAAATTAAAGTCACAGTGAAAATTGGAATATAAAAATTTAAGTAAATATTGTAGTAGCTTAAATTATTGATAGAATAATCATTCTTATACATGAAATGTCTAAGATGCTTCACAAAAAAAATTAAGTGTGCTAAAAGATTAGCAAGCATATTTGAGACTTCATACATAAACCCAACCAAAAGCCTTGTTATTATATATATATACTTCAAAGTATAGAAATAGACAAATATAGCATATATAAATTAGATATATAGCATTTTGAAGGATCTATAACACGAGGGAATCATTTGCTTGAATGTAATTGTAGTGCAGTTGAAGATGCATACAATTAAAAATGCAGCAGTTATACTTACATGCATCTTATCTTTAATTAGATGTTGTACGTAAAAAGCGCTACAGCTATAAATAATTTATTTGATTGTATGAGGTTGAGAAGTAGCTACATTTGTAAAATTTTATCACTTTATGTATAAGATAGTGATTTTACTATTTAATCAACAAATGTAATAAATTTAAAACATAAAGAATCACATACTTCAGAGTAAAATCACGTGTAAAAACTTAGATCATGCTACCGACCGTCTCTAAAGCAAGTGGCAAAGGGCTTGGTGGTTAGTACCCGAGACCCAAGTTCGAATACTAGTTGATTCACATTTCCAGCTAAGTTTATTTCTAAATGAAATAAACAAAACGGGTAGCGTGCTACCTATCTCTCAAAAAAAAAAAAAAAAAAAAAAACTTAGATCATGCTATTTCATAGCATTTTAGGGTTTAGAGTTTAGGATTGTAGGGTTAGAGTTCTGGTTTTTAGGGTTTTAAGTTTTTAGAATTATATATTTAGGATCCTATTTGCCTCTATTTCATAGCATCCTTCAACTTTTTTTTATTTATACCCATTTAACTTTCAAATTTTTTTATTTCAATTTTTCTGGTTATTTAGCTTTTTTTTAGAAAAATCACTCACTGCAATAGCTATTAGTTGTTCATAGCTCTAACTCTATTTTCTAAAATATGCTTAAAATATTATATTCAACAAAACCACTAATAAATTTGATAAAATTTTAAAATTTACTTGATAAAAATGACTCCAGTACCCGTACAAAAAATATTAATTAAAAGTTGAAGGATGTGCGAATTAAAACAAAAAAAAAAGGAGTAAATTAAGTTGAGATAGGTGAGTATCTAAATAACATGCATATATAGTTAAGATCAAATTTGTCATTCTATAATTTAACTTATATTAAACTAGCCTCGAACCAGGGTTAATTATCGCCAAATATCGTCAAACACTACAACAAAAACGGTCTGTAGCGACACTTTTAAATATAGGTACATGTCAAAAAAGTGCTGCTAGCTAAAATTACCGACACTTTTAAAAAGTGTTGCTATATGTGGAGTTGCTAGGTATATAGTGACAGTTAAAGAGTGTCGCTATAACCTAAAAGAGTGTTGCTAATTTACCAACACTTATTTAAGCATTTAGCAACCGCCGAAACTCTATCTCGTTGACTGCGGTGGCGGAGGAGGACGACAGGAAAGGCTCTTCGTCTAGAATTTCAGTGGATTGAGTGAAGAGAGAAGAAAAGATGGTAATTGATTTTTTTTTTTTTTCTGATTGTAATCGGGTCAAATGGACTGGGTGTGGTAGGTTGAGTATAGTAACATCATATTTTTTGTTGGATTCGGCTTTATATTTAGGCATTAGTAGATGTATTTTAAAATTTTGACATAAATGGGACACTTAGACAAAAGTGTCCCAAACATGTGTCCCTATAATCTAATTCTGTTGTAGTGTTGGTGTACATTGTGCATGGATGCATACTTGGATTTATAGAAAACGAGAGAAGGGTGGGAGAAATTTAGAAAGAGAGCTCGGGTTAAAGCAACTCTGTATAGAAAAGAAGTCATATGTAATTCTTCTTTTGATTAATGAATCTTATTTCATCCGCTTTTTCTATTTATTTTTTTTCTCTTTTGTGACTGCAATTTAGGGTAAAAATTCGATTTGACGTTTTCGTTGCAGAATCTCAACAATCGGTACTGGATCGAGTATCGGGTCAACAGCAATAGTTATCAAGGCGAGTTGTGGATTCTCAAATTTCAGTATTAGGGCGAGCATCAAATTTCCAACATTTATATGCAAAAAATTAAAAAATTAGAAACTGTCATGCAAAAATACGTGCAATTAAGGTTAACAAATAATGTTATCTATTAGATAGCTGAGCACTAAAGAGAAAATCTTCAGTCCCCATTTCTCAGTTGAACTTTCCCATATACAGTAATTCTAACACCGAACATTATAAAAAGGGAAAATTTCATCACTACCCTTCCAAATAAGTTTAATATCATGAATGCCCCTATAAAAATTGAAATATCATAAATAACCTATTAAAAGAGAGAAACTTTCAAAATAACCTTTATACTAATTTATTATCAATTTTGAATAAACAACAAACAAAATTCCAAATTTGCCCTTATTGTCATTACCATCTTAAAATATTTAATTGACTATAAAATCATTTATACTTTTATAAACACTCTTTTAAATTTATAAATAACCTATATTTAGAGATAAGTTTTTTATCAATTAAAAAAATATATATAATCCTGACAAGTTAAGCTAAAAAATAAAAAAATCAATTGAAAAAAATTTAGCAAAAAATTGTTTAAAGTATTAATTGACTCCTTAAATTAAGGTTAAACAATTTATTCAAAATATAACTTAAATATATATGCATGATGTGAATTAAGTTATTTGAACTAGCACAAATTTCTGTGCTTTGGCATCTCGAATTTTAAAATAAATGATATAAAGTATTTTATTTTATAAACCACACAACAGTAAAATAATATATTTTACTGTTTATTTTAATATATTAAAATAAATATATAATGCTAAAATACTTTTGTAAAAAATTTTAGAAGTTAAGGGCAAAATGGACATTTTGACCATATTTATGATAATCTAAATATTTTATCATTCTATAAAGAGATGAATAGTAAGGGTAAGGGTATATTTGAAACATAATAAGTATTTATAGGGGTAATTGTGATAGAATCAAATTTATCGGCGCATCTATGATATTTTTGAAGTTTAGAGGGGCACAAATGAAATTGACCCTAAATAAATATACCCAAAACACTTCTGTTACTTATCTCAACCTAACATAAATCCCAATAATATGGCCACCATATGACTTAATACACATAACATAATACACATATTGGACAAATCATATAGATTCGAACATCCTTGCATGTGAAATCCATTTATACTGAAGCTACAAAAGGCTAAAATAAGAGCAACTAAACATGACAACTCTAGTTTTTTTTTTTTTTTTTTTTTCCCTGTCACCTGGTCTAAAAAGCTGTTTATTATTATTATTATTATTATTATTATTATTATTATTATTATTATTATTATCTGTATCTCAGATGATCATCTGTTAATGCATAGGATTGACCATTATTTATTACTTAAATTACAAATGCACTCTTTGTACAGCAGCAAAAAAAAAAAAAACAAAAAAAGAACTTGGGAAAAATGTACATCGACTCTCTAAAATTTAGATCTTTTGTAAACATGCATATAATTTTCAACAGGCTCCTCTTCTCAATCAAAGTTACTAATTTTATAGCCGTTTTGATGACATAGCATGAACTTAATCTCATAAAATTTCAAAATAAAGAAATATATTTTCTCTTCTAATTTTGATAATCAATTAAGTATGAGGATTAAAGAAGAGTGAATATATAAGATTTCTATTATTTTTGTGAGATCCTTGGTGTTTGACTGTGTAGGCTTGTCGACAGCTCTGGAGAGTGTCGGGACAAGTCTGAGTCGCGTTGACGTCAAATAGACGTAAAACGGACTCCGTGCGACGTGAGGGCAGCTTATCGCGAAGAATTCTGCAAACAGCAGTTTTTTTTCTGCTTACTGTACCGGTACAAGCTTGGTGGCTGTACCGGTACAACCAGCGCGAAACAGCTCAACTGCTCTCGGGTTGGCTCTTGTACCGGTACAGGATCCCGTGTACCGGTACAAGGGAGTTGGTGGAGGGCTAAATTAGTAAAATTCCACCTCGTTCATGTCACCCACTTTCCCTCTCTCTATTTACCTGTGGATTGAGCTGAGAGAGAGAGAGTTTAGGCTTGTTTTCACCATCTCCTTCCTCTCTCTCTCACTCTAGGCCGGTTGGGTGTACGGTTTGGGGGATTTCGTCGCCGACGTCGCGCCGCGAGCCGTTCGAGCGCGCTTGTTGCCGGAGCTTTGCGAAGAGGACGGGCGAGGGAGCGTCTTCACTGTTCTTGACGTCGCGCCGAGGTTCGACGCTGTCGAGGTGGGTGATTCAGCCTTTTTCTGGATTTTTGCGCTAGTGTTACTACTTCTACTCGGATTGTGATTGCTTTGCTGAAATCCACCGTCGACTGTTTGTATTTCAGCTCGTTCTCTGTGTAGGAGTGTCGAAACGCGACGAAATTTGGCGTGCTAGATTCGCGACTTCGAGACGAAGATTCTGAGCCCAAGATCGCGATTTTTGGAGCAGGTTTGCCCTGTCGAACCCTAGTTTTACTAGGCTGCTGTTTGCCGAGCAGATTTCTGAGATGCTGTTCCGCAGGTTCCAGCGTCGACGTTTCGTATTCTGGCCCGTTCTCTGCGTAGGAGCGTCGGAATTCAGCGAAACCTGGACCATTGGATTCGTGACTCTGAGACGAAGCTTCGGAACCCTTGTTTGCTGAATTTGGATAAGGTTAGCTTGGTCGGATTAAACACTTTCTTCGCTGCTGTTTCTGGGCAGATTTCGTGATTTTAAGTGTAAATGGGTTTACTTCTTCGCGGCAGGAGAACCGGGGACTTCGACGGACCAGCGAGGGATCATTTTGGATCCGGGCCACTTTCTTCGCTGCCAGGAGTTGCTTGAGAGGTGGGTTACATCGGTTTTGACTCCTAAGTTCATAATCGTCGACATGTATAGAACTCAATTTTTGGTATTCTATTCTAGCTCGAATTCATGGATTAATTGATTGATTGCAAATCTGAATTTGGAGCATGTGGTAATAAATTTAGTAGATTATACATGTTGGACTTGGAAAGTGAATTAGGAGAAAACCTGCGATTTGGACCTGTCACCAGATTTAACTACCTGATTTAGCTCTAGGGGCCGTTAGAAAATTGTACTGTCGCAGTTTCTTCGAGACGAGTACTCCAGGTAGTTTAGAATGTATTTACACTCGTGCTGGTTCGCCGAGTGGATTTTTACAGGGTCGTTCAGGTCGTTTCGGACTGTTGGGTGCCGTCAGAGTTGACGGTGGACCCGTATCGCCTTTTTGGCGTCAGATTGTGCCGAGGGCACGTTACATGTTGGTTGATAGACCAGTTTGAGTCAATTATTTGACTTTGGCTAGTTGGAGCCTGATTTGAGCTCGACAGAGATACGCTGCATACTCGGTTGGGTAGCGCCCACGAGTGCCACTCCGGAGTCAGGCTTGTGCTTTTGCGTTGGTGTCGCTCATGCCAGTTGGACTTGCTCTCCACGGACCAGTTAGTGTGGATAGAGCCCGATAGTCGCAACGGGGCAGGGACGGGTGTATTCACAGTCCCGGGGACGGGTATGCTTACAGTCCCGATTGGATTGGGTCAGATTTGACATTTCCTACAGTTGGTTAGTGTAGAGCATGATAGTGTAGTGGATGATAGCGGTAGAGTATGCTTCCTGCTTTCCTTCTATCCTTGCTCCCTTCTGTAGACTTAGTGGGTGACCGATGTTGTTTTGGGCGGTACCCACTGAGGACTACTTGTTTTTACAGTAGTTCTCACGCCCAGTTGTTACCTATATTTTTGCAGAGCCACAGGTTCCGGTTGCTGCACCGTCTGCGGACCAAGATCGAGGTAAGGGCGTCGCGAGCTAGAGCCCTACCCGACGTGCTGAGCTAGAGGTGCCCTACTGCAGGTAGATGTTTTGTTTCGAGTTTATGTACATAGTTGACTTAACTCGCCAGTGCGAGTAGCTCTGTATTTTGGATCTGAACTATGTATATGAAACTCTGTTTTATTTAGCTTCAGTTTTCTCTAGCAGCTCTCTACTACTGTTCGTAGTAGTGTTTGATTTACAGGTACAGCTATCGCTTCGTATACAGGAAAAATTTCTTGTATACGGCGGATTTGTCGGCGTGCCCGGGGAATGTGTAATCCGGGGCGTGACAATTTTTGTATACATTAATTTTTTTTGTTTGTATTTTAAAGCTTTATAAGATTATATATAAGACATAAAATCAAAATTAATGACTGTCTAATTTATAATTCCAGTTGGAAAAAAAGACCCATTCAATGACTTTTTAGGTAAGCATACATAAAACTTACGTCAATTATCGCCCTTTTTGGATTTGCCCAATTTTAAAAATTTTAATTTTACTATCTTATTTTTTAATTTATTTGATATGAGCAAATTGATAACTTTTTAACTTCAAAATTTGAATGCGCTATTTATCTTATACGAATTTTATTAAAATAAGTATAACTAGCTTAACTTTTACATCGGGAGAGCCATCAGATTACTTAAATCCAACAAATTAAAAGATTTGGTACTACAATTAAAATTTTAAAAGGTTTGGTAGCCTAATCAAAAGATTTCTATATTTCTACCTAAAGTTTAAAAAAGGAAAAACTTCAAATATCACCCCTGTGGTTTCACACTTTCTCATTTTAGTACCATGTGGTTTAAAGTGTATTAATTTAGTGTCCTGTGGTTTTATTTTTATCTTTTTATTATTGATTCCACTAATTTTTTCGTTAAATCAATGACAAAATTAAAATTAAAGGGTACTAAAATGAATATTTGATAAACCTAGGTGGGGTATTTGAAGTTTTTTGTATATAATTTAACGAAATATTAACGAAAAAATTGATGAAAAGATAAAAATGAAACCACAGGACACTAACTTGATACACTTTAAATTATAGGGTACTAAAGTGAGAAAGTGCGAAATCACAGGGGTGGTATTTGAAAATTTTTCTTTAAAAAATCTAACTATTAAAATGGGGCGCTTTGGTGGCTGTTTGCAAAACAGCTATAGTTCAGGGAGTCTCTGTACATTTTTCCCTGTATAAAGTGGGGCTGATTTGAAATATATAGTTCCATGTGTGTTGATATGACATGAGATCTGATCACCATTTTGCTTTACTTTTTCCTTTTTAATTTATATTTTTTGCTTAGAAAATTTTTGCATTACACTGTTTAATTCATGGAGTACAAAAATATACTAAAGAGCCGTTTATTTGCATACAGTTATAACTGCACCACAGTTATAATTAGATATAATTTTAAATCTTAAGCTTGTTTGGGCGCAGTTGATTTCAATTTATGCAGTTGGAACTGCATGACGAGAACCAACTACTGCATCGGAGAGGAATTCGCTCACCTCTTTATCTAAAAAATGACAGAATTCATAAATTCACTTATCAACTGTAGGCTAGTAAACATAAAAAATATAACTGCAGCTGTTGCAGTTGCGTAAAACTAATTAATAGACTCGTTGTACTTGTAATTATTGCTGCACTTTCAACTGCATGCATTTTTAACTACATTAGTTTTGTAACTATCCAATCGACAAATCAATAATTGGTAAAGAAAAATAATAGGTTTTTTTGGTCCTTTTTCTGTTCTTTTATTGCTAGGAAAGAATGCATAGAAATATATGAGTTGAGCTAGAATACTCTCAAAAGCACCAAGAGGGTGGTGCTTTTGAGTTTTTACCCTTTGGATGGAGAGATGTAGGGTTGGGATGATGGTGGTAGCTGATGGTAGATGGAATAGTGTTTGATCCAAAGACTATTAGTAATCAAGGGATAGATCCAAGGGTTAGAAACGTAGAAGCACCAATGAGTTGGTGCTTCTAAAAGTATTCTAGCTCAATTACATATATATATATATATATATATATAATAAGAGTGGGCTGATATGTTTATGGAAGCATGGAGCCCTCGTACTTCCAAGTTATTTTCGATGTTCGCTTTCAAATCGACGATCGCTTCGTTAGAGTTGATCTAGAGTATTTGAAGTACCTAGAAAATAAATTTTGTGATTTTTCGATATCATTTGCCTAGTGATCGAAGGTTTCAAAATCGATAAATTTTAATGGCCGTGGTGAGCCGGTTGCAAGTTATACGTGTAGAAATATCCAAATCACAAGAAATTTGATAGAAAATTCTTTATACCATATAAAACAAGATCAATAACTTTGATCTAAAATTTTAATGTCATATCATCATATTTTGTAAGATTTTATTTTCAGGCCGTTGATTTTGAGCCACTTCGATCATAGGCAAATGATATCGAAAATTGCAAAATTTATTTTCTAGATACTTCAAATACTCTAGATCAAGTTTAACGGTGTCGATCGTGATTTCGAAAGTCCGAACATCGAAAACAAAGTGGAAGCACGGAGCCTTCCGTGCTTTCATAAGCATCCTAGCCGCTATAATATATATATATAATATAGAGTAGGGCTACTATACTATTATGAGTATTGAGCCCTTCGTACTCATAAGTTGTTTTCGATGATGGAGCTTCTGAATCGACGATCCACTCCGTTAAATATGATTTAGAGTATTTGAAACTTTTAGGTATCGTTTGGTTCGAGGATAAGCAAAAGTGGCTATTCCAGGGATAGGTATAAATTGAGGTATAAGCGGGATTAGATTAAATTTTACGTTTGGATGAAAATTGGGTTATTTCTGAAAATAAAAAATAGCGTTTGGTTAGGTAAGATGGAATTAGAAGGATAGTGGGTTTTATAAATAAAAAATAATGATATTATCCTCTATTATATTTGAATTTGAATTTTAAAATTTTAAATTTATATTTTTAAATTTAAAATTTTAACTTTGAAATTTTAAAATTTGAAATTTAAAATCTCAAATTTTAAATTCAAAATTTTAAATTTTAAAATTCAAATTTAAATTTAAGATCAAATTTAAATTTGAAAAATAAAAATAAAAATTTTAAATTTCAAAAATTAAAATTATCAAATTTAAAATTTAAAATTTAAATTATAACTTTAATTTTGAGATTATAAATTATAAATTATAAATTTTAAAAATTTAAATTTTTAATTTTTTAAAATTTAAAATACAGATAAGGTGGGAACAATTAATAAAAATAATTTATTATAATAAATTTATAAATTTTTTTAAAATTCTACTTAAACTTAAATTTAATAAAAAGAATTTATTATAATTTTTAAATATAATTTATTAAAAATTTTATTATAATATTTAAATATAAATAATATGTATTAATATAGTACAATTAATAATTTTATAATAAAAATAATGTATTATAATATATGACATATTATATTTATTTAATTTAGTTTTAATTCAATTTATAATTTTAATTAAGTTTGAAATTAAGCATTGGAATAACACTATTCCACCAAAACGGTGGAATAGCAAATTCCTTGCTATTCCGGGATAATCAGGAATAGCAATGTTTGACCGGGATAAAATATTCCGGCTAAATTTCACCCCGTTTGGCGGAATAGCGGGGATAACTTTCGTTATCCCTGCTTATCCCTCGAACCAAACGGGGCCTTAGAAAATAAATTTTGTAATTTTTTGAAATTATAATAAAGCCCATCAAGCAGGCATAAAATGAACGGTCAAAATCGAACGATGTCTTAAAAATAGATGATCGGATCCTTCAATTAAGATTAGAGTTATTGATCTTTATCTAGGTAGTGAATAGAATTATTTATCAAAAATTCAACCTATTCGGATTCTTTTACACCGTTAAACTAGCAAGTATTCCATACCGGCCGTTAAAAATTGTCAATTTTGTGAGCTTTGATCGTAAGGTAAATGATGTCGAGAAATTATAAATTTGATTTCTAGATGTTTCAAATGCTCTAGATAACGTTTAACGATGTGGATCGTCGATTCGGAAGCTCTATCATCGAAAATGACTTATGAGTACGAGGGCGATCGTACTTATAAGAGTATAGTAGCCGAACTTTCTCTCTCTCTCTCTCTCTTTATATATATATATATATATATATATATATATATATATATATATAGGTCTCAAAATTGACAAACTTTAACGGTCGGTATGAAATACTTCCTAATTTAATGGTGTAAAAGAATTAAAATCAATTGAATTTTTGATAGAAAATTCTATTTACAATCTCGATAAAAATCAATAACTCCGATCTCAAATTAAAGGATCCGATTATCCATATTTAGGACGTCGTTCGATTTTGACTGTTCATTTTTATGCCCGCTTGATGGACTTTATTATGATTTCGAAAAATTACTAAATTTATCTTTTAGAAATTTCAAATACTATAGATCATATTTAATAAAATGAATTGTCGATTTGGAAGCTCCATCATCGAAAACGAACTTTATACTCATAAGAGTTTAGTAGCCCTACTCTATATATATGTATATTGGAACAAAAACTTTATGAACAGCTTCTCGTATAGTCATGTTTGGTAAAATCCGTAATATTATTATTATTATTATTTTTTGAGAGATAGGTAGCACGTTATCCGTTTCGTTTATTTCATTTAGAAATAAACTTAGCTGGAAATGTGAATCAACCAGGATTCGAATTTGGATCTCGGGTACCAACCACCAAGCCTTTTGCTACTTGCTCTAGGGACGGTCGGTAATCCGTAATATTGTTGGAACAAAAAATTTATGTGGTCTTTCAAAATATGTTTTCAATATGTTCTTTAAGAGTTAATAAAAGTTTATTTGGATTTTAAAATTGCAGTAATATTTTTTAAAATTTTCTCTTTTCGCATGATCTCCTACTAGAGAACTTAATTGCCATTTATTTCAAACAATACTTTAACCTAAACATCCAATCAATTCAAAAAGAAAATATTATTATTATTATTATTCTTTAATGAGAAAAATAAAATACTATTCATTTCATTTATTTTTTAAAAATAAACTAAATTAAAAATATAAAATAACTAAAATTTGAATTCAAAAAATCAAATACCAACCATTAAAACTTTAACCGATTGCACTCGATACGATCGGTAATTTAAAAAAAATATTAAATAAATTAATTATTTGGTATCATATTATTTATGTTCCTAAACAACCAAATTTATTTCTAAATTCACCCCTCTCATTATATATATATATACACTTTAAAAATTATTATATTTGGTATGATGGGGAAAAGTACTTTTTTGGAATTTTATTTTAAAAAAAGGAATAGGAAGGGTAAGATGATGGGGGAAATACTTTTTTGGAATTTTATTTTACAAAAAAGGAAAAAAAAACAAATAAAAAGTCAAAAACAAAATGCCTTAGTTAGGGGAAAATAAAACAATATGCTTGTGGGATTTGATGAATAAAAGTATTTGGGGATCCCCTTAACTATAATTTTTTTTTTAAAAAAAAATTTATTTTGGCTAGGTATTAGCTGTCACTTATTTTAATTTGAGTTATTTCTAAATCGAATATGAAGTAAAAATTAATCTAAGAGTCAAAAAATTAATAATAAATACAATTATCATATTATTATCAATAGCATTTTAGTTCCACTATATATATATATATATATGAATTATATTTTATTAGAATAATTTTATAGATGATATGATGTTAGTTAGAATTAATAACTCACACCCTATCAAGTCAATTTTTTTAAAAATAATCATAATTAATGGTACTAAAAATTGATAATTTTAACAGTTAAAATTAACTTAATTAGTATTAAATTCAGCAAAATCTCTAATTTATTTTGTGAAAAAAATTTAGCACTAACAAACCAAAATTTGATAAAGTAATAATTGAAATAAAATAGTACAAAAAAAAAACTTGGAAATGGCTAATAATTGGGTAAAAATTATAAAAAAAATAAAAAAACTGCCCCCTTTTTTTTTTTTTAGAGAAAAATTATATTTTGAGGATGAGAGAGAAAATCCCATTCATCACAACTTGTCATATCTCTTCCCCCAACTCTCTCTCTCTCTCTCTTGTTTCTCTCTCTAAAATCCTCTCAAAAAGTGGGGGAGGCAAAGGTTACCCCAAAAAGATCACAAAAGTAGGAAATGGGCTCTTCTTCTTCTCCATTAGGGCTTCTTATGCGGCCCCCAAACCCTACAGTTTCTCTCTCCTCCTCCTCCTCCTCCTCCTCCACCTTGGGGGCCCCGAGCACCTCCCAAAACCCTAGCTTTTCGTGCTCTTCCCCCAATTCCCCCTCTAATGGGAGATGGGTCGGAGCCAAAATCGCACCTTGGGGCCAAACCGCCCTCAATTCTAATCATTGGGTATATCCTCTTTCTCTCTCTAGCTTGGTAAAATAAGACTTTTTTTTTTTTTTTCTTTTTCATTGTTTTTAACTGTGATTTTAAATGATGCTGTGATGTATGTGTTATTCTTCGTTCATGCTCTCTTGCAATTATATGTCATAAATTGATTTTAGGAATTTTTTCGTGGGTTTGATCATGAAGCTATCTTGTGTGTTGGGTTCTCTTAGTGAATTGGCTAAAACTCAAAATCAACTTTATGTATGTACTTATTCGTATTCGGTTTGTAAATATGATGAAAAAGATGCGAGAAGTATGATTTAAAGCTTTTAGCTTGAATAATAATGTACTAGGTTTTGTGCTTCTGAGAGGATTTATCAGGATTAATCTGAAAAGATTTCAAACATTGGTAAGAACTTCTCGACGAATTTTGTATGAGTGTTTTGCTTTACATGGATTCAGTATGCTAATGCTCATGCATTTGCTTAGTGCGAATATTTTCTGAAAATCATTAACTTAACAGAGTTAAATATACAGCGTAATCCCTGCTATTCGGATTCCTGAACACTTTTTGATAGTAGTAGATTTGCTTGAGAAAAGAACTGTTCGTGAGCATGTTGTTGAATCTTTAGATGTTCTCGTGGAAATATATCTTAGTGATTAGTATCGATTAACAGAAAAGTAGTCTTTTCAATTAATGGCAATCACATGGCTTGGCTCAACCATTTTAGTCGTCATCGAATTATCATCTGTCACATGATTTTTTTTCCCCAAATGCTGTCATAAATAGTTAGTACTTGCTACTCGGGAGAAACTGCGCAGATGCTTATATCCCTCTGTCCCTCTGTGCTGTATCAGCATCAGACTAGAAAATTCTACTTACGCTCATACGATGAATTTCATAGTTTCTGTAATGAAAAGTTATAGCACTTCAGTATATCAATGAATACTAAATATACGGCCCTTCTATTTCCAATTCCGCTTGATATTGCCCCTGGCCTGGTGATTTAGGCTAAGAAGATTAATTTATCAATTATGGAATTCATTGTTGTTCGTTTATATGGTCCTTATAATCTGAATTTGTTTACTCGTTTAGAAATTATACCTGCTAACCCATACGAGTTTTGTGATATATTTGGTTTTCACTAATGATTTACTACCAGGGGCTGTTTTTTTTATGTGCTCGTATAGTGGCTTCGTGGATGTATGAGAAGAGGCAGGGCTGAAATTATTGCGAGGAATCAAAGTGCAGGTGGTGCATTTATGTTCGGACCTGACGAGGAGAATGGCACGCAAGTTCCTACTCAGGCTCAGTCGGTTGTCGAAGGTTCAGGCGCCGTCCTTGTATCAGAGTACAAACCAATTCCTGATATAGATTATCTTCAGGTATTTGTTCATTGAAAATCTATTAAAAACTGTTGTCCATGTCGTTTAATTGTAGGGTCTCTTGCATATGTATCGTTGCATCATCTATTTACGTATATACCAGAGTAAAAATCTGAGTTTCATATACGCAGCTTGGAAGGGCAATATCTTATAGAGTTTTCCTTAGGTTTCAAAAGTTGATGTTGCATTAGGAAAGTAAAGAAGCACAATTTTCTTTTTTTTTGCCCCCTCTTCAAGTACAGGGGATTTTTATATAATAAATTAAGTATTCAATGGGCATTTTGAAGACTTAGATATTTGCAGGTATTTACATGGAAAAATATATTTTTTCAGGTGTATGTACAGTTGTATTTCCTGTCCATAAACAATTGATACTCGCCGAGCAAGGATGTTATTATAGTCTTGTAGAATATAAAAATCCCTCATTGTTGTGAAATTTTCTCCATTATTTAGGAGCTGATTTTTCGGAGTCCCCCATTATTGTAATTATTAACAATTCATATTTGTTTCAGGGATAAAAGAGAGAGAGCATGATTTGATAATTTTATTCCTACACAATAACTTTTCTGTTTAATGTTTAGCGACTGTTTAGTACTGATGCTTTTAGCTATTGGCGTAGTCTAATGTTCTAGTGCCATGCTAGGAATTACTGGCCATTCAGCAACAAGGACCTCGAGCAATTGGCTTTTTTGGGACGAGAAATATGGGATTCATGCATCAGCAACTTATTGAGATTCTGAGCTACGCTATGGTCATAACGGTACTGAAGCATTTCCCTTTTCCTTTTTTTTCCCTTTTATTCTCTTTCATTAACTTTTACTGTTCTGATCTCCTACTCCTTGCTGTTACTGCAGAAGAATCATATATTCACATCAGGAGCATCAGGTACTAATGCAGCCGTTATCAGAGGCGCTTTAAGAGCGGAGAAGCCGGAGCTGCTTACTGTAATATTGCCGCAAAGCTTGAAAAAGCAGTCTCCCGAAAGCCAGGAATTGCTGTCTAAAGTAAGCCTTCCATGACTTACGTTCCATGACTTAACATGAACCACCTCTTTGTTACTGGCAAAAGTTATGTCGATTGGCTGTATTGTTAGGGTGTTTCGATCGTAATGGCACTATCGATACATTCGTTTTGGTGTTTTCTTTCGATACGTCCGTTACATTTCTTCTTTGTTCTTGTGTAACTTATTTTCTTAAGTTTAACCCCATAATAGTTCAAATAATCAGTCAGCGACTTCATAGATAGACTCATTTGGGGTGAGACATCCCATAGCATTCACTTAATGTTTCGCTCATCCTCTCATATCCGGTTATATTGTGACGGAGTGATTGTTCATGTTCTTTTGATGAGACGGTGACGACCCATTTTCTTTTTTTTTATGGTCTCAACTATATTTTGCAGGTTAAAAATCTAATCGAGAAACCCCAATATGATCATTTGCCGTTAATTGAGGCTAGCAGGTTCGATTCTTTGTTTTTTTAGCGCACAAATTTCGTTCCTTTCCATTTTCTTTGTTAGTTATAAAACAACAATGAAGAATAAGGCTAATGGCGGTATATATGATGAATCAAGATATTCCCATTTTATGTTTAAGAAAGGGTCACTCTAAAATGTTTTTGCATCTTTCTTGTTGCTGAAACAACAGGTTGTGCAACATGGACATAATCTCGAAGGTGCAGCAGGTCATATGCTTTGCGTTTCACGATAGCAAATTGCTCATGGAAACATGCCAGGAAGCGAAGAATCTTCGCAAGATCGTTACTCTTTTTTACTTGGATTAGCCTTCGAAAACACTCGGGTTTCCATTCATTTTTGTTCATAGCCAAGCAAATCAGGCTCTTTTACTTCTCTTGCTTCCCCATTTTGGCCCCAATTAGAAAAGCCTTCTTGAGCAGATTAGAGACCGATTTTATGCCGCAGAAAAAAGGTGTCGCGATCTCTCATTATTCTGATTCTTGAAACAACACATGTCGGATCCAATGTTGTTAATAGCAAATTGGTTTCTCATTATTCTGATTCTTGAAACAACACATGTCGGATCCAATGTTGTTAATAGCAAATTGGTTTTGGTGCAAAATTTTATTCGCCGTTGTGGCTTGCGATGTTGTGTTCGCCTTTTGTTCGCCGGTCTTTTCGAACGAACCTCTTTGGTGCCGTTGGATTTCACTCTGCGGTGCTCTAAGATCCGTGCGGATTAGGATTGAAAAGTGTCTCCTGAGATTGTACTGTAGATAACATTTTGACCTGCAGTGTGTATAAAAGAGGAGGCTTTGAAAGAAGATATTTGAGATTTACTAAATTCATAGTGTTTTTTTTCTTTTTCTTTGAGTAAAATTACATTTACACCTAATCTCATTGTTCTTCAGTGTTATTTAAAGCATACTCCAAGCTTAAATAGCATCCACTGTTAACTCACAGCCCACAAACACAATGCCTTAAATACTGATCTTGTACAGTAAAGAATTTTAGGCCAAAATTCTGGAAAAAAAATATAGATTTTTTTTAAAAAAAAAAAAAAATCCCTTCATTGCTGGATTTTTCACGGTTTCCAAGGCGGCGGAGGCGGCGGCGCCGCCGGATAGAGCGGTGGCACCGCCGAGAAAATGGTGTTCTTATCGATTCCGCCGCCGCCGCTGCTGGTGAGCGAGACCAGGGCCGCCACCAGGCCTGCGTTGCCCGCGAGGGTCGGCTCGGTGCACTGGTAGTTAGTTCGGACGTCGGAGAAGCCATCGGACTTGTCCGGGCCGGCAACCATCGCCCCGGTGATCAAGTTAGGGTTCGCGTTCTTGGAGTTGAGCCACTTCCACCCGCCGGTGCACGAGTACCTGATCCCGTCATGGGGGATCGACGCGCCGCGGTGGTGCACGTGCTTCGGGTAGTTCGACCCGTACCCGACCAGGTAGCTCATCTTCCGCGGGTTGTTTCCTAGGACGTAGTCGACCTGTCGGGAAAGCGAAATGATTAGACCGTCTCACCATAGAGATATATAGTATATATATTACTTTCTGAACTGAAAGAACTGAAGGAATTCGTAAAAAAACCTGAGACTGCGCGAAACTACGGAGGCTGTCGGCGGAGAAGTAGTTGGGGCCGCAGTACCATCCAGGTACGTTCGTGGCGTCCATGTAGTCGGCGTAGAGAGACGCCAGGAACGCCATGTTCATGGCATACTGCAGCGGCTGCGGTCGACCGTGGTTTAGTTCGATTAGTCCGCCTGCAACGTAATCAGGTAGTCAAAATCGCGAAATTGGGTTCCTAGTGCGAACGGAACAGATCATCGATTCAAATATGCCATCGTACCTTGGGTCCAGTTGAACACATGGAATTGCTTGAACACCATGCACATGGTGATCCCAGTAGAGTTGTGATAGCCACTGAGTGTTTCCTCATAAGGATACCCAGGATTCAGGAACATTCTCAGCCTGGTGAGCAGCAGTTCTGCACCTGGGAGCTTGTTGTCCCAGCTGAAGACAGAGAAGTCCAGAATCTGCATGAAGGCCTTGGCGTTCTTCGCGAGGGCCGGATCGGTCGCCAACGAGATGTAGCTCGTGTTTCCGGTGGCGTAGTACATCCACGCGGCGCTCCACATGTACTCGTCCCAGTACCCGGTTGAATTGTAGTAGGGCTCGATGTAGGGGTTCCCCCGCGAGTAGGTCTGGCGGTGCCCCAAGTCGCGCGCAAACTTGTAGGCGGTGGCGGCGCCGTGGACGAGCTTCTTCGAGTAGGCGGCGTCGTCGCTGAAGACGATGGAGGCGGACGCCAGCGCGGCGGCCACCTCGCCAGCGAGGTCGGGCGCGGAGGAGGCTGTCTGGACGGGCCGCGGGTAGTCCATGTCCTCGGGCCGCTCCCAGCAGTAGTGGTCGTCTGGGGTTGTCGAGTTGATCAGCGCGCCGCCGACCTGCGGAGGATTGCGTCATGTTAAAACTATTTCTGAAGCGTTTCCTATCACATCAAATATTTTGAGTAATAAATGGCACGAGTTTTAATGCCATTTGAATTTCAATGATTAGGGATGTGATTGGAATCTTGGCCTTTCTTTTCAAGTTGATTTGATTTCAATTTTGCCAATTAGTTGCAATTATGGTAAACTAAAATTAGTTATTATGTAACAGTTATTAAGCTTTTGTTTTTAAGGTGTCATTTGGAAAGTACACTATCAGTAGTAATATAAGACTTTTAAACTTGCAACAAGAATACCGATCAATCTGACTATTATTTGTAAATGTTCACAAATAGCTAAAAGTGCAAAATATTTTCGAAACTCATATTCCTGTTTACAGGACAAATACTACCTATACATTCAAAAAAAAAAAAAAAAAATACTACTCTTTATAATATTGAATGATCAATATTAGATTTATAAGTCGCATTAAAAAAGCTCGGGTCCAGCTCAAAAGTTTAAACTTTTAGATATACGAAATTGTTTTTCATAACAATCTATTGTTTTTTTTGAGAGATGGATAGCACGCTACCCGCTTCGTTTATTTCATTTAGAAATAAATTTAGCTGGAAATGTGAATCAACTGGGATTCGAACTTAGGATCTCGAGTACCAACTACTAAGCTCTTTGCCACTTACTCTAGGAACGGTCGGTTAAGCACCAGCAATACAACTAGCATGTGGCATAATTAATTCTTAACATGCTAGGCGCGACAGCTGGCACGCGGTTCATTGGATCAGACACTAATTAACTAAGAGGTGTGAACTCTACTGTAATTTAGCTTTTAGGTGGAGATATCAAGTGCATTATTTAAAGTCACGATTCCACTTTGTATCCAACATGAGACTATTTTTCTTAATAATTTGTAACACACAAATCCCTGAAACATGCTCTGATATTAGGTAAAGACGTACAAAACTTATCTATATTATAGGTAATTTTGAAACAGCTATCAAACGCTACTCTGACTTATCTTCTCAGGATTAGTTAGTATGCTTTTAAAATTTGAAGTTTAGAGTACGGTCGACTGATTCAAATCAGACAAATTGAGAGATCGAACAGTAAAGCTTAAAATTTTGAAAGGTCAGGTAAGTTGTGTACATTTTTTTACGCTGATTTTACCTGGCTATAGATGTGGTTGATGGTGGAAGCAGATGAATTGAAGGTGAGGAGCAGGTAATCAGTGCCCCACTTGATCAGGTCCCTTACATGGTCATACTCCCCAATTGCCTTGTACTTCTGGCTATACTCTACAACTGACCAGCTGAGCAGTGTCATTGAGAAGGCCATGGGGAAGTGGAACTTGATGTTGTCGCCGGCATCGTAGTACCCGCCGACGAGCCCGCCCTTCACGTCGGTCAGGTCGGACCCGTCCTTCAGGCCTGAGTCCCCCCGCCAGGGGATCCCGTTGTTTTTCGGGAGCTTCCCGGCTGAGGGAAGCAGATAGAAGAGAAGTACAGGACAGAAGAATCAGACACAAGTCATAAGAATCTTTCCGAGCGAAAAAAGTATTTTGATTTTTTGAATTTTAGTGGCCAAATTGACGTGTCGTAAATGATTACAAAAGGCCTTAGGACTTAGTTTGTTTCAAATTATAAGCTAAATTTTGAGATTTTATATTCAAACTTAAACCCAAAATTAGGAATTTCAAATGTACTTTATATATATTTGGTAAAACTGTATAAAACTTATCTGCAGGAGTGTTGGTCCTTTTTTTTGATTCAACTACTTAACCATTTTAAAATTTCGATTTTAGTCCAAAACTTTTGGATTTATTTGATCCAAGCCATTTGCTCATTACTTACTTTTACTAAATTAGTCTTACAAATTACGTGGCATGTGCTAATTTAATCTGCAAAAATTAATATCGCATTCAAATTGTGAAATGCTAGAGTCATTTAATGGTAAATCAAAAGATTAAATAGAAAAATCAAAACTATTAAAGATTAGATAGTTGAATCATAATAGATCTTAATTTATATAAATTCATACATTTATTGCTTTTATAATTTTTTATTCAAAATGGTATGAAATAAAGTAATTTTTAAAATATTACAAACCGCGGAAAAAACCAAAGAGGAAGAAGAAGAAGACGAAGAAGTGCAAGGAAAAGCGCATTGAGGTGATTGTTGCTTACACTTCTGCGCGTTGAAGAAGAGCAGCGCTTTGTGGAGCGCGTTCGTGTACTGGTCGGGCGGCGGCGGGGCCACCTTCTTCTTCGGGATCGACTTCACGACGATGATCGGGACCCCGACGACGATGAAGGCGACGAGCAGGGCCCAGAAGGCCCACCAGATCAGCTTCCGCTTCACGACGACGCAGCCCAGGTCGACGTACTTGTCCTTCTTCTTGCTCTCCTGCGGGCCCAGGAGCCAGCTCTGCTGCGTCTCGTCGAGCTGCCGCGACAGCGCCGCGCGGTCCATGTCCATGTTGCGGCTGTGATCGTCATCGGCGTCGCCGCCATTGTTGTTGATCTCGAAGGACCCTCCCCAGTGGTTTGCGGAGAACATGTTGTTGTTGTTGTTGTTGTTGTTGTTGTAATGTGTATATGCTCAGTGCATGAGCATATATTGGATGTGTGTGGGGAGGGCCACTTTGTTTCTTTTTATTTTTTATTTTTTGGCTTGATGAAGAGACAAAGGGGAGGTGATGATGGGGTTTGTGATTGGTGATGTGATTTTTGGGTACTAAAATGGAGGAGGCTCTTCTCTCTTGGGGGTTGTTTCCTTGTCATTTTCCTACCATTCTTTGGTTGGGGGAGGGGGGAAGGAAAGGAGGGAATGGTTGACTTGGATGCTGAGGAAGGAGGAATTTTTCGGTGAACCCGGTGCGCCATCTTTTTTTTTTTATTTGAGAGATAGGTAGCACGCTATTCGTTTTGTTTATTTCATTTAGGAATAAACTTAGCTGAAAATATGAATCAATTAGGATTCGAACTTGGGATCTCGGGTACCAAGTATCAACCACTAAGATCTTTACAACTTGCTTTAGGGAATATTGCTATTTGTACTTCAGAATACTGTCTTTATAGGTTGTTGATGGATTGACGTATGATGGTTGATTTACGCATACAGTAATTCTGAGATATCATAAAGGAAAAAAACTTTAACTTAGGAACTATTTGGTAATTTAGAGTTTTAATCGTTTGGTTATACTATCATTTACTCATCTGATTTTCTATCATAGTTACTTGAGCAATTGTTTAATTCAACAGATCGCATATTTTGGTACCGTCTTGTTTATATTCTCTTCGTTCTATCCCATATGTTTAATTTGATTGTTTAACTTGTCGGCAAGAGAACTGCGGCAAGTCCTTCAAAATATTACTTGCTCTCCTTATAGATTGACCTTGATTAATTCATACATGCAGTTTGAAATGCCGTAAAAAAAAAACTATAATTTATAGCTTGTCTTGCAAATTAGGGCTCCAGTCATTTGACCCTATTATTATTTTTAATCGTCTGATTTTCTGTCAGTACATAGTTACTAGAGCAATTGATTAACATCAAATGATGGAATTCAACAGATCTTATATTCAAGCATGCACAAAATCCTACACTTTACGAAATTACCATTATTTGAACCTATGATATCCGTAGACGGCACAAAACTCGACCAGATCGAGCTCTGCCTGATCAGCAAAATAGATGAGATTGACTAGAGAACAGATGGATGATTAGTGTAAAAATACACAGATGCGGTGGGTGCACGCAATAATTTGAAGTGAAAGAGTAAGGAAAGGGGGGAAGGGTGTGGTTGGGTTTTTCCACATAGATGGTGTTGATCTTTCCCTTTCACTTTGCTTTCTTTTAATTTCTTCTCTTATTTTTTATTATTATTATTATTATTATTATTATTATTATTTTATTGCTTTGAGATTGATGAGAAGATGCGACGTTGGGGGAAAGAGCAGGTGGGGGAGGATTGACTTTGGGAAAATTTTAAGATCATACATGCTAGACATGTGTATGTGGTGGAGGGATTTTTATATTTATAGAAGAGAGGTGTGACATTTCCATTTCATATGGTGGAGGCATCATGTGATTGATGTAATAGGCATTAGAATAAGTCTTTTGGGATGTTGCACTAGTATAGAAGCTTCCATTTTTGTTTATTACTATTGTTATCCTTATTTTTCAAATCAAAATTACAGAAAGATTGGATTATACATTGCGAAAAGCTGTGGCAAAAAAAATATCTTATTTATTTTCATAAGTAATAAAATATTGCGTGGATCGCACTGGCTTAAATGTGATATAACTTTTATAATTTCGCAAAAAATTGCAATCGTATACTGAATATATTCCTGTTTTAATTTTTTTTTAGCCTAATAATCTTAAATAGCTTTTCTAGCCAGACAATTTTTTTTTTTTTTTTTTGGGTGTTCATTGTGGTGACAACCTTGTATATACATTAGGGGCACCAATTTGGATGTGCCTATATGGGTAGGAATAGGGATACAGATGGATCTGGGTTGGAATCTCAATTTGGATGTGCCTATATGGGTAAGAATAGGGATACAGATGGATCTGGGTTGTTGGAGATTCCGTTTCGATTTACTTTGATGAAAAGATAAGATTAAACAAAAAATGTAATTCATCGTAAATTCGCCCTGACACGCTAAGAAATGGAGCAAAAGTGGTGGACCATTTTTCTCTTTTAATCTATCTTGATTTATGAAAATTTTGTTTTCACACCGACTCATCCGGAATGGAGCAGTGAGTGGATGCAAAATATTGGATACAATGCAACCTCCTCCGGATCCTCCCTCTTTAGCATCCCTAGATAGAAAAGAGCCTAATTAAAAGGGTGTTTTTTTTTTTGTCTAAAATAATTCTAAAAGATTTTTTTTTTTTAAAAAAAAAAAACTACTTGAAATATAATGGATGGGAGATAGGTTACAAAGTCTTCTCCCAAGGGGCCAAATAAAAATAAAAGACATCATTTTAGAAAGAGATTCACAAGAAGGTTTTTTACCGAGTTGAGTTCAATGTCTCCTTCTCGTTCCGCTATTTCGCTACTCGATCAGGACTTCTCTCTTCTTTAATTCTGTTATGTATTTCAGACTTCATCAATATAGGATGTCTGTTTTTGTCTGTCGTCATCTCTATATTTTATTTTCTGTCATTAGCTTTAATATTTATGAGCTTGATTTATTTGTCGGTTGATGGTTGATGTTTAGATTTGGAGACCGCCATTATTTTTTTACTTTACTCTTTTATCTAATTTTAGAAATACCCATATTTTTCTTCTTTCTTTACATGAAAATGCCCTTATTTATTCTTCAAAACTATATAATGTTATAATCAGGCTCTACTTCTTTAATAAATAAAATGTCTACATGTTTTAACCTTAAAAAAATAAAAATGTAGCCCAGTGGCCACGCACTAGTCGCGTGTGGCATGTTGAGTTATTTGTGATGCATACAAATTAATCATACGTATATAGTTTTGTTCTATTAATTGCATTGGATTCGTACTAAGTACTATTAATTAGCTAGCATCTAACACACGTCAAAAAAAAAGTTTTAAGAATAATAATAATCTAATATTCGGTTTAAAATAAAATCTTTCATCTGCATATTTATTGCATTAATAAATATTTTTACCCGTTAGTTTAAGCTTTCAAATCAGTTGAAACTCTTAATATTTTGGGGCAATTATTTATATACTCATAAAAAGTTTCTAATTTATCATTCTTAAAAGGCTAATATTAAAAATATCTTTTTTTACGTTCCAATCTATTTCAAATATATTCCTAAAATTAAAATATATTTATAAACTGTTAGCAATAATTGGAATTTCTATAAAATTACTATTTTACCCTTTCAAATATACTCTTCTACCATCACCGACTTTTCATATTTGCCTTGAAGTTAGGGGCACAAAAAGTATTTTATTTTTTGGTCTTTTCAAATATGCTTTTTTACCAACACTAACATTTCTTATTTGCCCTTAAATTAAGCACAAAAGAGGCATTTTGATTTTTCTAACTGTGATTGATACTTAACTTACGTTTAATCTAAGTTAACTTAACGAGTGATATCTGTAGGATATTAATAACGGAGGAACATATGAGGAATATATTAAAAAGAAAAAAAGTATAAATAAATAAGATATTTTTTTTATTTTTTTTTTTTTTTTTTTTTTTTTTTAACATTACTCTGTCGATATATATTTTATAATCCTTATTAACTGAGGCTTTTTTTTTTTTTTTTTTTTTTTTTTTTTTTTTTTTTTTGGCTTGCTAATTTTATCTTAATATAAAAACTGTCAATAAGTGGCATCAATTATCATATAATTAGACTAATATATAAATGGATAACATCAATAGTCAAGCACAAGTAGTATGTATTTATAATTGTATATATATATATATATATATATATATATAATATATATATATATATAAATATATATATATATAAAATATATCTTTAAACACTATTTATAATAAATCAAGTTCTAATTTTAATACCAATCAAATTTCAAAATTCTAAGAGTTTTTCTAATTCAAATAAACCTAATTCTACTTAAAAACTTCTAAATTTGTATATCTAATTTTTAGACATTTATTTACTTTATATGCAAATTCTGAAAATATAAAAAAAACTTCTAAATAAATTAACAAAATAATAGTTTTAAAAATTTTAAAAAATAAAATTTTAAATCCTAACTAATATATTTTTTTTAACCGGAACACCATTTAACGACCCGTTTAATTTTAGACCTAATTTTTTTAATACAATACGGATAGAAATATACAAAAAATTATGTAATTATGTTATAATTAATATGTACACATATTTTAGTTATATAAACTAAGATTTAATAGTTCTTAGGCTTTTCTTCGGATTGTATTTATAAATTATCGGGACTCCTTAAAATATTCTGAATCTCATATAAAGATTAGGATTAGAATATCTATTAAGCTATAATAGATATTCACAAAGAGGTACGTTTCTTAACTTTTATTACCCTCAATATCATTAATTTTTTCCAACTAGCTTATCACCCCGTGTGAGGTTAGTTATGATATTTTTTGGAAGCCATTTGACTACATTCAAAAGTAGATTTGAATGTTAAACATAATTTTTAAAAAATTAACAGGATTGAAAAATTATCTCCAAAACAAGAAGATCGAAAATTTTCCTAAACTCGTAATCATCTCTCAGTATCGGTTCAAAATATTACAATCTTATTAATTTTTCTATTAATTTTGAAAGTTATCCAAAAATTAAAACTTATCCGTTTTAAAAAAACACATCCCTTTTTTTAAAAAATATATATATATTGAGAATGGATCTATATAATATTATCACACAGATTAAAAAATAAGTACTTATACTAAAATTTAATTTGAAAAATATCGACGCTGCACAAAATACGTTTCTTCACATGGTCTTAATTATTATATTAATTTTGTAGAATAAAACCTACAACATCACTATGAAGATGTACATTTGAAAATAAATGTTCTACGGAAATGCCGAACAAAGTAAAACCTGTTTTTCAAAATTAAATTTTATTGAAAAATACCGAAAAAAAGTATTTATGTGCCTAAAATAATATCATACAATCATGCAATCACAATATACTGTACAAGCATTAATGTTTCCATCCACATAGAATAAATGAAACAAACAACACACACAATGTACACAAGTATAAAAAAAATGCATGCACAGGAACATAATTTTTTTTTTTTGTGTTGTTGTATCCCCCAATATGTATATAGAATTGGGCTTGAATATTATTAATAATATTTGGCTTTTTTTGTTATCAAGTTTTTAATCTTTAGATAAAAAATTATAGAGTTAGGATGATAGTGGTTCCCCAGGATTTAATGGTGGTCCCCCTAGAGTTGAGTGGGTGGTTGATTGAATTGTAGGATCTAAAGAGTGGAATTGATTAAAGTGTAATTCTAACGGCTGAAAAATTGATAGCAAAAGAGCCAAAATACTATTAATAGTATTCTAGCTCATCTCTCTTTCTCTCTCTCCCTCTCTATATATAGTAGAGTTACTATGCTATTAGAAGTAGAGAGGATCTAGTGCTTCCGACATTTTGGCCCTTAGATCAGCCCTTTAATCATTTTTTATCTTTAGATTAATACTATTACCTTGTGGGGACCACTCAATCCTAGGGGGGATCGCAATTATCTCAACTGTACAATTCTTAATCCAAGGAGGGTTAAAAAGTCGGAAGTATCAAATTCTTTATACTTTCGATAGTATAATAGCTGAGCCTCACGACAGCTGCGGTCGAGCCCACGTGCCAGCTACGGGGCGGCCGAGCGGGCCGAGCTCCACCACCCGATGCGGGAGAGCCGGGCCCGATACGGGCCGGGCCGGGCCAATAGTTCCGCTGCAGAGCTGGGGCGGTTCTTGGCCAATTTCAGTCGCAATTTTTATTGAAGTATTACTTAAATAGAGCTATTCAAAATCCTAAAATTTGCAATCTTTTTATAGCTACATCGGAAGCCAAAACAAAATTTGTAAATTGAAACTTCTACTTCTTTAGAGTCACCTCGGAATAGCAACAAGGAATAAAAATAAAAAATAAAAGAAAAATCTTCTGCTTCTGCGGCAATGAGGATTTTATAATTTATTTCTCATTTCCCACCAATAAAAATGCAAGAAACTACAAATGAAATAGCCACAATTTTTGATAATTATTGTGCAAAGGGAAAAAAGAACATAAATACTCATAAAGAAATTAAGAAATTATGAACTTTAGAAAGGGATATAAAGAACCAAAAATAAATATTAGGTATATTCACAATAAAAAATGATATCATGTGCTGCTATATTCAATTACTTGGGGAATTAATGCTCACATGTGCTGCTTTGTCTTGATGATGAGGGAGAATCAACAAATTAATTTCATGTACAAAATAACAAAAAAAAAAGTGTATAATGATAGACATTAAATTAAAAAAAATAAAAAGAAAGGATTTCGATCAGAAACAAGTGAAATAACAAGAATCAACAAACTTATTTCATGCACAAAATAACAAAAAAAGTATATAATGAGTAGACATTAAATAAAAATACTAAAAAGTAAGGATTTTGATCAGAAACAAGTGAAATACCATTGTCCTGAAATCACTATTTACGTAGGATTATTGATACCAGGGTATGATTGGTTCACCTATTTTAGACTATGGAATCGGAATGAAATTCATTGATTCCGATAGTTGTCGTTTGTTTTATAGAAATCGGATTCCGATTTTCATTCCACTCCGGAATGAGAATGGCCAAATCTATTAATGATCCAATCCGGCTTTGAATTCCGGATTGGCTCATTTCGAAGTAAACTATTCAAAATCCTCTTTCATCAACACCTATCTTCTCTCCGTTCATCACTTTCCTTTCACTTAATCAAAACCCTCTTTCAAAAATTTTAAATTTTCATTCCGATTTCCATTCCAATAATGAACCAAACATTTTTGAATGATTTGTCATTTCATTTTTCATTCCAAAGCAATCCAATTTCATTTTCCATTCCTATTTTAATCATGAACCAAACATGCCCTCAGTGAAACTAACGATACAATGAATTGACTATCACTCCATGCACCAGTATCCTACCCTGTGGCGAGAGGTCGGATTGGGACGAATCATGTTCGAAATGGTGGGAGGTCGAGTTGAACCGAGTTATGTTCGAAGCAGCAAGGGGCCGGTTGGGCTGAGTCACAATCGAGACCTGTGAACGTTGTATCTGTACACTTTATGAACTGGTTGTATCTTTCTAATATCTTTCCAAGATGTAATAACGCAAATAACAGTAATAATATATTAATAATAATAGTACTAACTTTAAGGCAAATTTGTTCGATTAGGGCTAATAATAAAAGGCTTCAATAGTTTTAAAGAATTAACCCTATTCCTGAGAGAAACAATTAATGGACTAAATTAAAATATAAGATTAGAGAGAGTAACATGAGATTTAGGGCTCTAATGCATCTCATGCAAAAAGAGAGTGATAAAAAAAATCCCAATAATGATCCAACTTTGAATAAAGAGAGAGAGAGAGAGAGATTTGAATGGGGGCTTATCCACTGAAAAAAAACCCTAATATACTGTAGACTTATCCACTAACCCTATACTACTACACCCCATTTTATATCCCCAAAAAGAGAAAACAAGAAAAAAAGGGTAGTTATAGAATGTAACCAGTACAACTTATCTTTTATAACTTTCTCTACTTCTATATTCTAATGTCAATGTGGTAAAATTAATTTTCTCATAGTAGTTCTTATATAATACAAGAAAAAAACAAAACAAAACTTGTAAAAGCAAAATTTAAGAGGTTCTTTAATTAAATTGTTATTAACATCCTCCAAAGAAGATGTAGTAACATCTCAATAATGAATGTGTACTTCTTATATATATGTAGGGAAAGGAAAAAGTTAAATCCTCAAAACAAACTTTTCAATGAAGATGAGGTTAAATAGAGGGGGAAAAAAAAAATAGCAACACAGGGGAAACAACAGCATATGCATGCACTATATGCATTTTGTAGTACCATGCATATGGAAGTATCTTGGCTAAATATACAAAAGAATGGCACTTTATGAACACTAATAATAAAAAAAGGAGGACACTACTTACCAAAAGGACATGGTATTATAAAGTAACCTAAAGTGCATTCAAAAAATGAAACTACTAACCCTTAATATATCTATACTACATATACAATGGTGACAAAAGCAAGGGCACCAAGAAGAAGAATAATAAGATGATGAGCATATCTTATGAACATGTTTGTTGATGGTCATCTAACCAATAACCTATGCATCTCCTCAACCTGCAAAAATAAAGAAATTAATATACTCAAGCAAGGGGATATACATGCATGGTTAGATGACTATCAACAAAACACATGCAAAAGCTGCTTTGTTCTTCTTTTTTTTTTCTTTTTTTTTCTTTTTTTTCTTTGGGAGAGAGCAAAGGGGGAGTATATATTAGTTGGATATAGATCTAAAGAAGATAGAGATGATCAATAATAGGAACAGTGTGGTATATTCTTGGAATGATTCCATTTAGAAGTATATTCTATGAGAATAAACCCTTTATATTGATTGGTGTGGGACTGTTAAAAGTCTCAGACAAGGACATTAATTAGTAGATGGATAAAAACTTATGTTTCTTGACAATGAAGGGTGTTTGGTGTCTTCCAACACATGTGATGAATCACTGATTAGGCAATGTGTAGTTTTCACATAAATCCTATATATATATATATATATATATATATATATAGAGTCCGGCTACTATACTCTTATTAGTACGATCGCTCTCGTACTCATAAGTTGTTTTTGTTAATAGAGCTTTCGAATCGACGATCCACACTGTTAAACGTTATCTAGAGCATTTAAAACGTCTAGAAATCAAATTTTATAAGTTTTCGACATCATTTACCTTACGATCAAAATGTCACAAAATTGACAATTTTTAATGGCTGGTATGAGATATTTGCTAGTTTAACGGTGTAAAAGAATCAAAATCTGCTGAATTTTTGATAGAAAATTCTATTCACTACATAGATAAAAATCAATAACTCTGATCTTAAATTGAAGGATCCGATCATCCATTTTTAAGACGTCGTTCGATTTTGACCATTCATTTTATATCTACTTGATGAACTTTATTATGATTTTAAAAAATTACGAAATTTATTTTCTAGAAGTTTCAAATACTCTAGATCATATTTAACGAAGTGGATTGTCGATTCGGGAGCTCCATCATTGAAAACAACTTATGAGTACGAAGTGTTCTATACTCATAAGAGTATAGTAGCCGTAGCATATATATATATATATATATATATATATATATATATATATATACTATATTATGATAATATATATATATATAATTTATATTAGGCTAACTATCTAACTCCTATAAGTACGGACTCCCGTACTATAGTGTGTTTTCGATCTTAGGGCGTTCAACATCAACGATCCACATCGTTAAATTATGATCTAGGTATATGAAGTCCTTAGGAATAAAATTTTAGTTCTTTCGATACTCGTTTACTTAGTAAATAAATTATGTCAAAATGGACGGTGGAAATTGAATACTCTTTAAATTTGAGTATAGGAACTTTTAAATTCAAGATCAAGAAATGTTAACCTTAATCTATATAGTTTAAAAAATTTTCTATCAAAATTTGAAGAAATTTAGATTCTTCCTACACCCGTTAAACTCCAAACTCGTCAATAATACCATTGAAATTTGACAATTTTGAAATGTTTTGATCATAAAGTAAACTATGTCGAAAAAATATTAAAATTTTATTTCCTAAAACTTAAATACACCCTACGATCAGTTTTAACGTGTGGATCGTTGATTTGAACGCCCGAAAGATCGAAACAAACACTATAGTACGGGAGCTCCCGTACTATAGATAGTATAGTACCGGACTCTATATATAATATATATATATATATATATATAATATTTATATCCTATAGTAAGAAATTATGCTACTATACTATCAATAGTACCAAGCTTTTGGTACTATTGAGTTTTCGGCCGTTGGATGAAAGGATGTGCGGTTAGGATGATAGTGGTCCCCTAGGGTTGAGTGGGTGGTTGGTTTAATAGTATAATCTAACGAGTGAAAATGATCAAAGGGTAGATCTAACGGTAGAAAACTCAATAGTACCAAGGGCTTGGTACTATCGATAGTATAGTAGCCCGACTCTATATATATATATATATATATATATATAGGATAGTAGCACTTGTCCTATCAAATTGTTCTTGACGATAGAAATTCCAAATCGATGATCGGAGCCGTTGAAGTTGATCCAGACTATTTGAAATATCTAGAAACTAAATTTCATAAATTTTAAAAATTATTTACATGGTGATCAAAGTGTCGTAAAATCGATAATTTTTTACGGTCTATATGAGCCGTTTGCTTGTTTAACGGTATAGAGTAATCCAAATTGCTTGAATTTTTGATAGAAAATTTTTTATACTATTTAGATAATGTTTGATAACTCTGATTATGAATTGAGAAAGTCTAACTTCTATTTTAAGAAGGTTATTCATTTATGACCGTTCATTTTTCAACTCTTAAAATGAACCTGCTAATGATTTTTAAATATTGTAAAATTTGGTTTCTAAGCATTTCTAATTGTGCAGATCAATTTCAACGGTGCCGATTATCAATTTGAAGTTTCGATCATTCAAATTGACTTGATAGGACAATGTCCTCAATCCTATTAATAGGATAGTAGATATATATATATATATATATATAGTATATATATATATATATATATATATATATATAGTTAGACTGGGCTACTATTAGTAGTAAAATTTCATTATTGCTATCAATTTTTTAGCCTTTGGATTAACTCTTTTCATTATTTCTAACTATTGGATTAAATACTATAACCCAGTAGGGACCACTCAACCCTAGGAGGACCACTCAAGATGGTATTGGATATAAGTTGTTGTCATAACATATTAATTAAGAACCTACCTCAAGGATGATGTTTACTCAAAATTTCAACGAGCAAATGTTTTTCAAAGTTCGCATATGTAATACTACGTCTATAGAGCAATAATTAAACACTAAGTTAATAAAGCGCGTGATGTGCTCCAAACACGATAAGAGAACGATCACGAATCAAAATTCGTGATTAGAGCATCGTATCAGGAGAAGAGAATAGCAGAGGTCGACAAAAAGAAGATGAAAGATGCTCATTGAAATTAATGATTAAAAATTATATTGCTATATAGATTTAGAAAATTCCCTTAGAATTTCAAAATTACTCTCCAAATTTCATGGCGAAAATGTGTGAAAATTAATATATAGACAACAGTAGGGATGCGCACAATTAAACTAAGTTGTGATTTTTCGCGTCCTAGAATTGCTTTGGAGAGTAAAAGTTATGTGCACTTGAACATAAAATTTTAGTTGGAGAATCAAAACAAGTTGTAGAACTAAGTTGTGATTTTTCGCGCCCTAGAATCAAAACAAGAGTTTAAATATTTGTTTTTATATATATATATATATATATATAAATAATGCACGACTGCTATTCGTGAAAAAATTATACGCATGTAGCAAATGTTGCAAACAAAATTGTCTTTTCATAAATAGCAACTTTGGAGAACCAAAGTAATCAAAATAGTTTTACAAGAAATCGATCGATGTGGAAATTTTTACTATATAGTAAAATTCTATTAGTTTAGTAAAAAATAAATAAATAAATATTGAAAAATCAAAATTAAAAAACGGACACCTTTTTTTATTAGTTTTTTTTTTGTCAAATATAATTAAAGCTATTTTAAAAAATAAAAAAACATACAATTTAAAAATTGAAAAAAAGGAAAAAAAAAGAAAAATAGCCTGTTGCCCGATATGACCCGGTCCGGTCCGGTCCGGTCCGGTCCGATCTAGACTCGAGAAAAAAATAAACCGGACCAGGTCGGTCCACCTTAAACCCTCATCGTGCTTTACCCAAATCCCAATACTCTCTCTCTCTCTCTCTCTCGCTCTCGTGCGCGTACAAAAGTGTACACGATGGCTCCTTTTGCGGCGGCGACGGCGACGGCGACGGGGCTACGCTCCACTCTCTCCCTATCTCCTCGGAACCCTAGATTCGACGCCGCACCCAAAACCCTACTCTCCTTCTCCTCTTCGATCGCAGGTACGCCTCAGCGCGCTCCCCCTCTCCTTCCCCTTCTTCGACCTTCGATGGCTCCAATTTGACCCCCTTTCGTGTTGATTTCGTGTTGCGTAGTCTCTTCTTCTTCTTCTTCTTCGACCGCTTTGGTGGCGGCGAGGAACGGGCGATCGATCTCCGCGGTCGCCGCCGCCGCCGCCACTGGTGGCGCGGGCGGGGGTGCGCGGCGGTTGATGGGGTCGCTCACCAACACCAGTGGATTGAGGTTTGCGGTGGTGAGGTGTTTGTAATGTGGGAGTTTATGCTCGTTTGTTTGTTTGATTCGATATTTGTTTGTTTGTTCGAAGTTTCACACTGGAACATGGTTAAAAATGGTTGCTTTATTCGGTTTATTCAATTTTTGGCAAGTGTGGGAGATGTGGCTTACCTGTTTGATTATTTGCCACTGAGGGATTTGGTGATTTTTAGAAGTAAAAAAAAGGGTCTTTTGTTGGGAGGGGATCTTGATGCGATACTAGTTCGAATACACTTTTTCTAGTTATGAAGCTGGTCGAATGAGAAAATGGATCCAGGCACACTTAGTCATATTAATCAGCGTACAGAGAGCAGGAGTTTCGTCGCAGTAATTTGTCCGTCATAGCGCGTTAACGATTTGAAAAATGCAATCTTGCTCCTGTTTATTTATTTGAGTTTGTGTTTGGTTGTCAGAGTTGCTAATTGAGGCAATTTCAACTATCTGTTATCAATTTCTCTGAGACCCCAGGAATTAGAATAGTTATATATTTGAGATATAATAGAGCTAAACTTTTTACACTGGTTATAGCATGTTGGGCTGTAACTAGGCCCAAGAGGTTAAGAGAATTAAGCGTGCTAAGAATGGAATAGTCTTAGGATAGGTGACCCCCTGAGAAGTGGGGCGTCATAGTTTCGCTGTCAGAAGTTTTGGATCTGAATGTTGCGCGTGGAACTAGTTATTCACTTTAATGTAATTTCAAAATGTAAACAGTCCTTGTAACAATCTAGGACCTCACCCAAATTACCTCATTTGGGAAGTCTGTCCTAAATCTTTGTTTTCGTCAGTCCTTTCAAGAAGGGAAAAAACTATATAAGTAAATATAAGTATCTAGGTCTTTCCTGTGCTCTTCCAGTGTAGCATAAGATGCATACCAAACATATTCCTTCACATATGCAGAATCCAATTGTAGATCACCCAAGTTTTCAGAATGGAGTTTACTGAACATGCACATACTCAAATTCCTTCACTTTTTAGTACTGTATATCCATTGCTAATCTCCTTAATTTCTCTTGATGGACATACTATTATGCATCCTAGTTCCTCGTGATGCTTATCCAATAAAGGCTTTAGCATTTGTCTTTGCAACAAACCACTACCACAATCCATTGTGCCCTAACCTGCCACAACTTATGACACCTGTGTTCGATACTTTGGTGCTGCAAAATAATAATTTCAATTCTTAAGAATATCTCTGATGTGATCTATAACACCACTTCTTTATCCATCAGAAGGTAGGTTTGCTGAGTAGTTGAATGTGAAGTTAAATATGCTTAAAGATAACACCCCTTGTCAGTTATGCAATTTCTGGACTCCGCACTTTACACAATTGAACTCATGAGTTTTATGAATGCAGCTTCTCTGGTTCACACTCAATTAACAACTTACTTGCTCTCGTTCCTTCCCTTTGTTGTAACTGTCAGTCTATAATTCATTACTTCACTTGTATCTCTAGTCTTTCTTTTTTCCTCAGCTCCTTATTGGAAAACCCTTTTTTTGTCTTTGGGTAGAAGATTGAACCGTTTATAGGCTATGCAATTTCCCATGTCTGAGAATGTCTGCTGGTGCTCAACATGTTTCTTTAAACTTTTATAAGCTTATCTATACTCTCAACATGTCTTTTCATTTCTCCTCAACATGTTTCTCTAAGTTTAATTGCCTTATATAATGACTTAACTTTTCGTTTTCTTTTCACCCTGCAGGTCATAGCACGGTTCAATGAGATAGTAACAAACAGACTCTTAGAGGGAGCTTTAGAGACCTTTAGGCGATACTCTGTTAGAGAAGAAGATATTACAGTACGAAGTTCCTAAAACCTCATTGTTTCTTTTCTGCAAACATAGCTTTAGTGGTAATTAAATTTAATATAACGTTGTTAACTATCATGTTGATATAAAAACATTTTGAGCCATGCGAAAAGAATGGCCGAGTCTCTCTTAGTGACCGCCCTTGGTCTTGATTCTCTTGCTTTGGAGTCGTTCTTATGGAAATATTCACATTTTTTGGTTTAATATTTCTTATCTCTTGGCTGAGATCTGATAACATTTTCTAATGATGTATTTTGAACTGCTTCAAAATTTCAAGAGAATTTTATGTTAGTACTTTATATAAGGGAACAAGTGATGAAAACCTATTTAATTTACTCTTAATACATCTAATCTAAAGAATGTCTGTATAAGCCTTCATCCAAGTTGATTGATTAGGAAGCATTATTACTTCCCATTTTATATTTTAAGTTTGTAGTAATTTGCTCCTCTGGTTCTTGGAATCGCAATGAACAATTTAATTTTGTTATGTAGGTGGTCAGTGTTCCTGGTAGCTTTGAAATTCCTGTCGTTGCTCAGCAGCTGGGAAAGTCAGGAGATTATCATGCAATCTTGTGCATTGGAGCTGTGGTAAGCCCTCGACCGCCTGTATTTACCTATCGCAATCATGTACTTGATTTTACTCTGTCTGCTTCCCATTTTGAGGGACAATGAATCATTTTTCTAGTTAATTTGAATTCAAAATTTACGGTTTTCATAAAATGCTCTCATGTACATCAGTTGTGTCAATTTCTACTTTGCAAGACAATTAGTCATGAATACAGAAATTGTTAAGAGTGATGATTGATGATTAGTTCAAACTTTAGCGAGTACCCATTCCCTCCTCCCTCCCCCCCGCCCTACCCCCCCCGCCTCCTCTTCCTCCTCCTCCTCCTCTAATATTCATTTTTGTGTAATTTGTTGATGCTTTGGCAAAAATCATCTAGCCTTCTAAATTCTACCTTTTCAGCTGCTGCCATCAATAAATGAGATTTTCACATTAAACAATTTTCTTCCTCCCTTACTGATGTTTCTCCTTGATCTTCCAGATGATCTCCATCTTTTTGAAACTTAAGCCTTTTCTCGTGCAGCTTGAGCGATCCATTCTATATGGATCTCAATTCATTGGGATAAGAGCTATTTTTATGGTTATATCTAGAGTTATTTTTGTATTTCCTCGATTAATTGGTGATGGTTCTATAGGCCATGCCTTATCTAGTGCATGTTTCTTGCTAAACAAGATTTTTTTCAGCTGGGTCTGTCATATGTAGATATCATCTTAATTCATAAATTCCTTATTACACTATGATGCTAATTAGGTATTTGTATTTTGGTCTGCAGATTAGAGGCGATACAACTCACTATGATGCTGTTGCGAATTCAGCAGCATCTGGAGTACTCTCTGCTGGATTAGCTTCAGGTTTGCTGCTACTGACTTTCAAACCATTTCACCATACATGTTAAAATGGTATTATTGGGATATAAGATTGCTTGTAAACTCCTTATGGAAGGAATGTATAGTAAACACTATCTTTTCTTCTTCAGAATGAAGTTGTCGAAGTTTAATACTAGTAAATTTCGCCATATTTTTAGCTTCTGTGGTTATGAAATTATTGTGTTTAAAACCTGCCAAATGCATACGATGATCTCACACTTACACTGGTTCAAGCTCTTGTTCCTTCTCTACCAATGCTTAAAATTTTTGGTTTTTGCTGTGAAATTTTCATCAGCAAGGAAAAATTTAAAATTAGAATGACACATTGATTTTCTTGCAGGAGTCCCATGCATCTTTGGTGTTCTGACCTGCGATGACATGGAACAGGTAATTCAACTCATTATCATACATTTGATCCTTCACCATATATATGACGTTGCAATTGAAAGCTGAGCATTGCTTCTTTTCTTTTGTCACATCATAGCAATTTCCTTTATTTTTATGTTGTGGAAGTTGAAGATTGTAGATGTGAATACATCACGAAGCTGGACATTCACCAAATAATTCTAAACACTATATAATAACTTCTGCTAACTATTAAAAAGCTGTGCACAGTTCTAAGTGTTCCGACCAAGCCTTTGGAATCTTATGAGAAGTCAACCTTGCAAAAGTCCATAATTAAAATACTGTGCACCATTCTGATCTCCTTTAGAATCTTAGAGTGCCAAATTACGCGAAGTCAACTATTAAAAAACTGGGCACTGTACAAACCTACGAGTAGTTTTAGATTGCATAGCTATTAGACTCTCTGCTCCATAATAAATGTGCAAAGCTGTGGCTTCAAGCAGTAGTGAATGGCACAAAACACTAAACAATTGAGTATTAAGCTTTTACATATGATAACAACAACATGTCTTGTTCTTGATTATTTGGGGCTCAGTTTAAAAGCTTATCTTTTCTCTTTATTTAGCTGTCGCCGGCAAGATTCTTTGTATCAAAGTCAACTTTTTTATCTTCCTCCTCTTCATGGCAGCTTGACCTTAAGGAGATTACTCTTTTTTTCTCCCCCATTTTCTGTATGCTGTAGTTTTGACTTATGAAACCATCTCGCAGCATGTTGAAATCTCTTTCTTTTCCTACTCTTTTGTTGATAAATCGTTACAATGTCAATTGCCATTATATTTTGTTATGACAACTTGCTGTAATCCACTGTAATGCATGGGACGGTGACTTGACCTCAAGAATTCAAATATAAAAATATAGAATAATGAAATGATTAAGAGGAGGCCCTATATAAACCTCTCTGATTAGTTGTATTATCAGAAACATATTGTTTGTGATGGGATGGTAGCAAATTGTAGAAATCTTGTTATGGATGTGTAAATATAATAGCACGAAAGCAGTTTAAGAAGATTTCTTTAATCCGATGTATTTGAATTGTTGGTCTCAAGTACCAAATAACCAAAGACATTTAAATGTAATCTCATAGAGGGTTCTAGCACAAAACCAATACAGTTCTCCAGTTTAATATGTATCTTGGTTTAATTGCTGTAATGATGAACTTGTACAGGCTTTAAACCGAGCTGGCGGTAAATCCGGAAATAAGGGTGCAGAGACTGCTCTAACTGCAGTAAGTGCCCTTTCTTTGAACTGACGATCTCTTTTAGAATCACATCTATTAACTGATGCAGTGATGCTTTTTGTTTCCTTTTCTGAATGTAGATCGAGATGGCTTCGCTATTTAAACACCATTTGAGCTGATAATAGGCGTGATGCCCGAAAATTCTCGCCGTCGCTGTTTACTTGTCTTCGTCATTAATTTTGACTAGTAGAGTTCATTTGTATCCTCGGGCTTATGCTCTTTCTTTATCTTTTCTCATCCTTCACTGAAACTATTTGTAGAAAATTTTTCAAAACTAC
The DNA here is from genome assembly GCF_001540865.1 of Ananas comosus. Taxonomy (NCBI): domain Eukaryota; kingdom Viridiplantae; phylum Streptophyta; class Magnoliopsida; order Poales; family Bromeliaceae; genus Ananas; species Ananas comosus. The sequence goes on from NC_033641.1 coordinate 8,748,223, forward strand.
TTTAGCTCATATTTATGTTGTAAAATCCTTTGGTGAGGTGAAGATTTTCTTTTTTTCAATAATGGCTGCTAATAACTGCTGAGCAGACACTCTTATAATGAATTGTTATTTTTGCGAAAGATTTTCGATTTGATAATGATGCTTGAAGCTTGACCCTGGAGTTTCTGGTAGTTTTAATTGCAATTATTTGAGGCCTATTTGGTCCCGCTTCTGTTTCTGCTTTTAGCTACAGCAACATCTTTTAAGCATTTAGAAAGAGAATATACCAAACTTTTGTTGCGTTAGAATGCAAAAATGAGATCTTGGCTCTCGAGAACAGAAGTTCTAATTCGGTGCTAGGAAGAAGCAATTATGGGTAAATTATATTGCTTCTCCTAATAGGACTATTCGAACAAGCATTATAAAACAACATTATATTCTCTTTAAATTTTAATAAATTGAATTCAAATTTGAAGAGTAAAATTTATATTGCCAATGCACACAGGATGCAATTTTAAAGGAGTAAATTGTTAATTACGACTAAAACTATGAGGTTGAAATTGAGGTTAAATCAAAATTTAGGGCTCAATTTGTAATTAACCAACTTCCTAATTGCATGATGAGTGTTTGCAGGAATGGGTATAAATAAATAAATAAATAAGGCTTAATGTAGGGATAGGTCACGTAGCTCCTTTGGGGGAGTAACTCGCAAAATTAAAATATTTTTATTCATAAGAGATTGAGAGGTGGTTTAATAGAATATACAGAATAGGTGTACGGAATAGCCGACATTTGAGAATAAATGAGAGTTACTTTATTGGCCAACTTGTTATTCAAAAGAAAAAAATATGAAAAAAATGAAAATTGACTTAGACCACAACCAAGACCACTTTTTTCTTTTTTCTCTTTTTTTTGCTCACCAAAATTTGGACTTTAATGATGAGATGCTAATATTAGATGGTAATAAAAAAAATATCCATATCTTATACAATATCTTTTATATATATATATATATATATATATATATATATATATATTAAGAGTAGGTAAAAGTGTATCAAATTAATCTGAATTTTGAACAGTACTTTAGTGCTTAATCCAACATTGCGATTTAATTTCTGAAAAACTATAATTTATTAGTGGTGGAGATTGAACCGTACCATAGGATGAGAAGGAGGGTACATGCAATAATATCTTAAAGTCATTAAATAATTACAATCAAATAACTAAAATACTAGTATTAAAATCTAAATATTCAAAGAGTTGATTAATTCTGTGAAATTTAGGGTGCGTTTGATTCGCGCTATCTTTTTAAAATTTCTAGTAATCTAATAGGAATAAAAAAATATGACGGTATTTGGCTAAACGTACTAAATAATCTAGTTGGTAATATTAGATTTATTTGAAAATGAGATTCATCCCAAAGTACTAATCTCATTCCTTTGAGAGAGGATGGATATCCTCATATTAATTGATTAGGGTAATTATAATATATATAATCTCTTTCTTAATTTCTCCATACCCGCCTGCTAGTAGGTATTATTTTTTTTTACACTCTAACCTACTATTTCTCTCTAAATTTATCTTTTTCTTTCTAAACTAAGCTCTCTTTCTCCCTCTTTTCTAAAATCTCAACTCTCCTGCTCCCTCTAATATCGACTCTATTTCTCTTCCTATTTATTTAAGTATGTACTTTCTCTCTAACCTATGTTCTCTTTTCCTTTTTTCTAAAAAGATGTTGAAATTTTTTATAGTATTATCTAAAATTAATTAAAGAAATAAATTAATTAATTATATATTTTTTGTAATTTTAAATAATATAACTAATTAATATGACCGTACGAACCAAATACGGAAATACCACATTCTTAGTAATAAGATGAATAAAAATAAAATTCTCGGACATCTTTTTATTCTTAATAATTTTTCATAGTGCGAACCAAATGCGCCCTTAGAGTAAGATGTTAACCTTATAATAAAGTGTCATGGAAGAGTTGATTAATTTAATTACAATTAATATTTAATTTAATTAGGACTTAATATTAAATAACTAATATTAAAAAACTTTTTGTATGACTTGATATGTAATTATATGCCCTCAAATATATACTATATAATTTGCTATAATCCCACTCACTTAAGACTACATAGATGTTTGGCTAGCTTTCGAAAAGTGATTTTGCCATTTTGGGCTCAAAAGTGATTTTCGGCTCAGTAGAATATTCAGCAATCTCGTTTTTAAATCTGATTTTGATTTTCGAAACTCAAAAATAGAAGTAGCTGAAACCTACTGCTTGAAATCTGATTCTGATTTTAGGCTCAAACTTTATAAAAATCCTTAATAATTGGTTTTGTGGCCCACTAATATCCTATATTATTAAACATAATCTCATTTGTTTTTAGGTGTTACTATTTGTGGCCCTTAATGAGTTGTCTCAATGTGCAGAACATGATGATGGTTTGGCCTAAAGAGCCATTTGTGCATCAATTATATATATATATATATATATATAGAGAGAGAGAGAGAGAGAGAGAGAGAGAGAGTTGAGCTAGAATACTAACGGTAGCAAACGGGCTCCGTTGCCACCCATTTGTTTTCAATGATGGAGCCTCTAAATCGATGATCGGCACCGTTGAATATGATCTATATTACTTGAAGTATCTAGAAACCAAATTTCAAATCTTTTCGAGATTATTAACCTAATGATCAAAGTGTTTCAAAATTTATAATTTTAATGGTCGATATGAGGTATTTTCTCGTTTAACGGTGTAAAGATATTCAAATCAATTGAATTTTGGTTAGAAAATTTTTTAAACTATTTAGAACAAGATCTATACTCCCGATCTTGATTATAAGATTTCTATTATCACTTTTTAAAGAATATTCATTTTCAGCCGTTCATTTTGTGTCCACTTGATGGACAAGAGAATAATATCGAAAAAGTATGAAATTTGATTTCTAGATGCTTCAAATGGTATAGATTATGTTCAACGATGCCGATCGTTGATTTGGAAGCTCCATCATTGAAAACAAATGGTTGGCAACGAAGCCCGTTTGTTATCGATAGCATTCTAGCTCAACTATATATATATATATATATATATATATATATATATATATATATATATATATATATATAGTGTTTAATTAGACTTGTGCTTAAAGGTTCATTTAAGTGTCAAATTATGAACCTCTCATCTTTTGTACCTTCAAGATATCTAAAAATATAGAATCTAAAAAAAGAAAGAGTTGGAAGGTTGTGACTTGGTGATTTGATTACAAAAAAAAGTTTCTTAGGCTATTAATTAATATGTTCGTAAATTTATGTAGCATCTTTGAATTAATGCATGTATGTCTAAATCAATCATAATCTTTTACGGCTGAAAATGCGTAATGGGCATTTTAGATGTGATTTAAATGATTGACACTCAACTAATTCTATTGAGTTATGTTAGATGGTGAAAAATATACTCTGGAATAATAGGATAATTTCATGTTAAAATTAAGAATTAATATATCAATAGTTTATGGGAATTCCAGATGCCGGGTACAATGACAGTGAATCTTTTGTCATTTTTGTTAGGATAAATTTTAATTTGCCTACCTGTGGTTTAGCTCTTTTTACTTTACTATTTTATGGTTTAAATGTTGTATTTAACTTCTATTTGATTTAATTTTTTTATTTTATTATTCTGTGTGATTTAAAAAGTTATACTTAACTAGCATATAGTTATCAAAATATTTCACTTTGCTACCATATTTAATAGTAGATTTTTCATACATAAATAAAAATAAAATCAAGGAGAAGTTAAACGTAACTTTTTGAATCACTGCATAGTAAAATAAAAATAAGCTAAACTGAAGTTTACTCACTTAGAATATTAGAAAATGAAATTAATTACTAGTTAAGACTCTAGGTCTAGCTCACCATTAATTGTGTGTGTGTGTATATATAGAGTCCGACTACTATACTCTTATGAGTACGATCGTCCTCGTATTCATAAGTTGTTTTTGATGATAGAGCTTCCGGATCGACGATCCACACCGTTAAATGTTATGTAGAACACTTAAACGTTTAGAAATCAAATTTTATAATTTTTCGGCATCATTTACCTTGCAATCAAAAGGTCACAAAATTGACAATTTTTAACGGCCGGTATGGAATATTTGCTAGTTTAACATTGTAAAAGAATCGGAATCGGTTGAATTTTTAATAGAAAATGTTATTCACTACCTAGATAAAGATCAATCACTCCGATCTTAAATTGAAAAATCCGATCATCCATTTGTAGCACACTGGACCTTTGCAAATTGCGAGGTTCGAGTGTTCGATTTGTATTCCGAATTTTTCCACACTTGGTGGAGGGCCGTTGATGGTATACCAGCCTAAAAGTTCGATCTCGAGGATTTTGGGCAGAGTCCTGAGAGTTTTACTCTCAGGGACCGGTCCCTGATAGGAGAGACCGGTCCCCCAGTGAATAGTGCTGCGTAGCCGGCGAGGCAACCGGTCCCTGGCAGTCGAGACCGGTCCCCGAGCGCGTCTGCGCGGGGAGAGACCGGTCCCGCGCAGGGAGAGACCGGTTCCCGAACGTTGGATTTTCGGGGGCAGGCTGAGAGACCGGTCCCAGGTCGGGGAGACCGGTCCCTCTGGGCGAAAACTGCCCAGACCGGGCTGATGTAAATTTGAGTTTTTGAGGGGCCTATGTGGATTTTGTTACTTTAGAGGCTATAAGCAGCCTCTCCTCCCCTCTCACTCTCATTTTCTCTCCCTCACACTCTTCCTACACTTCTAGAGAGAGAAAGGGAAGGAGAAGAAGGAGAAGGAGAGGAGAAGAGCTTGCTTGGAGGCCTTGGAGCACCATCTTCTTCCTCATTTCTCACCTTTGGTGGCTTTGAACTTGCGGTTGGAGCTTTGTGGAGGATCAAACTTCAACCCTACTTGGTTTTGAGCTTGGATTGGAGCTTCTCTTGAGGTTGGTAGCTTGTAATCCCCATTTGATACATGTTTTCCTAGGTTTTACTAGATGAAACCCTAGATTTTGGGATTTAGGGTTTATTTTGGGGGTTTTTGAATTTGGGGGCTTTGGAACCAAATTGATGGGTTTAGAACCTTTGTTTAGGTTAGATTGGAAGGACTCTAACTCCCATTTGGAGATCGTGAGAGCCTTCTTCGCAATCGGTAAGTTTTCTCCAACCCTAGCTTGAGGAGCTTAATGATTGAGCTATTTGCTCTTCGTTTCGTTTGGGTGACCCTATTTTTGATGTTTCTAGGGTACTAGGAAGCTTGTGGATACCTTCGTTCGGCGAAACGAAGAAGTCGATTTTGGTGGGTTTGACTTCATGAAAATGGGGCAAAATGGCCCCTATGCCTTCTAAACTTTTTGTAAAGTATTTTTGAATGCAAATTCATGCTAAACATGATTTATATGAATTTTAGAACACTTAACATGCATGCCTCATGTATCGTAAAATTTGTACTCCATATAGTAGAGCTATATGTGTAGATTGCATGCATTGTGGATAGTGCTTGGTTTTGCAAGTTGAGAACATGTCTCCATGCTAGAGTTGAGTGAATTATGCATCATGAACATATTAATGCCATGCTTGGAACTCGTTGAACAAAAGTGTCATCAAGGGGCACTTGAAACTAGTAAACTATTAAACTGCAACATAGAGACATGTTGATAGGCCACTACATATCTGCTACATTCCATGTTAGAGACATGATGACATAGAGATAGGCCATTGAGATACTTGATATATTCCATGTTGTTAGACATGAGGACTTGGTTCTTGAGACGGATCATTGCTTGCTTGCCATTGTGCTCATTCGCACATGCTTGTGAGGGTCGCTCCCTACAAGCCGGCACTCCGGAGATAGCCATCGCGACATATGCTCGCCCGTGCGGGATTGGGCGCCGAAGTGGATTGCCGTGGGGGAGGCTCATCCCTAGAGTGGGGATGTTGACTACCACGGGGCCATTAGGCACGGCGCAGGCTAGACAGCCTTCGGGTGGGTCTTATATGATTGGGACTTAGTGACAGAACGTGCTATGTGAACTTTAAAACTATTAAAGTAGACTTGGACTAGAATAGTAAACAATGACACCTTTGCTATTTCTGCATTGAGGACATCGGATTAGTTGCATTTCTATGCTTATCCATGTCATACACATCCTTGTACATTCATGATATCGTTGCTTCATTACTTGTGCAAATCATGCTAAGTAGAAATTCTATGTTATAGTGAGTTACATTTTATTTACCTTTCGCTTTACTACATTGTTAGTCACTGACCTCTTTTTGTAGTTTTGGGCCTTGTGGTGCATTCACTGAAGTCAGTAATTGCCCACTGGGAACTATTTTTAATAGTTCTTACGCCCTCTTTCTCGTGGTTTCTTTCAGAGCCTTCTGCACCGGCGGAGGCACGGGATCGCGGCAAGGGGATCGCATAGCTAGCTAGCGAGGAGCGGTTCTTTGCCTAGGTGGTTTGCTCTTTCTTTTTGTAGTTGGGAGAGTGAGAGATTTTGTATCCATGTATAGAGACCACCTATGTACCTACTTTTAGCACTTGTATTTGGGATTTCCTATTGTATTTACTTTATGTCTTATTTAGTGGATTTACAGTTTTACTCTTATCCTTTGTTGTAGCATTTAGATATTTATTATGCTCTGATACTCCTAGATGTCTTTCATGATTGCTTTTATTATTGTTGTTTTTAGACGCCTTATACGTTTTAGACGTATGGCGGGTCTGGACATGTGCCAGGCGGGCTTCCGCTGGGTCCCGGGGCGTGACACCATTTTTAGGACGTTGTTCGATTTTAACCATTCATTTTATGCACACATGATGGATTTTATAATGATTTCGAAAAATTACGAAATTTATTTTCTATATAGAAGTTTCAAATACTCTAAATCATATTTAACGGAGTGGATCATCGATTCGAAAGCTTGATCATCAAAAACAACTTATGAGTACGAAGGACTCGATACTCATAAGAGTATAGTAGCCCTACTCTATATGAGTCCGACTACTATACTCTTATGAGTACCATCGCCCTCGTACTCATAAATTGTTTTTGATGATAGAGCTTCCGGATCGACGATCCACACCGTTAAACATTATCTAGAACATTTAAAATGTCTAGAAATCAAATTTTATAATTTTTCGACATCATTTACCTTACGATCAAAAGGTCACAAAATTGACAACTTATGAGTCTGACTACTCTACTCTTACGAGTATAGAGCCGTTCGTACTCATAAGTTGTTTTCGATGTTGGGCTTTTCAAATTGACGATCCACACCGTTAAACATAATCTACAGTATTTGAAACTTCTAGAAAATAAATTTCATAATTTTTCGAAATCATTATAAAGTCCATCAAGTGGGTATATAAAATGAACTTTTAAAATCGAACGACATTCTAAAATAGATGATCGGATCCTTCAATTTAAGATTGGAGTTATAAATCTTTATTTACGTAGTGAATATAATTTTCTATCAAAAATTCAAGCTATTTCGAATCTTTTTCACCATTAAACTAGCAAATATCTCATACCGGCCGTTAAAAATTGTCAATTTTGTGAGCCCTTGATCGTAAGGTAATTGATATCGAAAAATTATAAAATTTGATTTCTAGAAGTTTTAAATGCTTTAGATAATGTTTAACGGTATAGATCGTCGATTCGGAAGCTCTATCATCAAAAACAACTTATGAGTATGAAGGCGATCGTACTCGTAAGAGTATAGTAGCCGGACTCTCTCTCTCTCTCTCTCTCTATATATATATATGGCCACTTTAGTTGCCCTTCTCCCATATTATAATCTAGAAGTGGCCAACAATTAATATTTTTTTAACCGAAAGAGGCCAATTGGTGAAAAACTATTACAGTGTTTATGGCGCGGATTAGAATAACAAGCTTTAGATGATTCTGATAATTATTGGTGATTGAGAGAAGAATATAAATATTTTTTATCGTTCAGAAATAATAATCGCTCCGTATTAAATTTCTAATGGCTCAGTCAATCTATAAATGGTTGATTGCATTGTTAGTTCTCGTAAGTGGAGCAACTATTTTTCCTATTAAATCGCTCTTCCTCGCATCTGAATTCGAAACATTGTGATAGACAATAAGTGAATTTGAATTAAATAAAAAAAGCAATAATGCTAGGAATCTAGTGGAACTTGAATTCAGAACTTCCTATTCTGATATCATGTTAAATTAATTATATTATACATGCCATTATATTCCAAAAGTTTAAGCTATTAGAAATATTATTTTTAATATTTATATTCATTATTTGTTAAAAAATATCTTCAAAAAAATATTATATTGTATATTGTGTGTATGTAGTTTAATTAATACACTATTACTCAAATATAGTAATGCACTATCATGTAGCTTTTCTCATATATATAGTATCTGTAAAAACCTATATTTAGAAATGATAATACTATACTTTTCTAAACAATAAAGAGAGTACTAAGTTGTAAATGCAGCACTATAATACAAAAGCTTTTCTTCTTTTTGTTTTGTTTTTTTTTTTTTTTCACTAGGGTAAGTTTCACCACTGATGTGGTAGACATGCATGGTCCAATTAATAGTATTTAGTGCTTTGACTGCTAATCAGAAGGGGTTAGGAACTTAGGATGGAGTCAAGAAAGAAGAGAGAGAAAGATAATAGAAGGTGACTAGGGGGGAGGAACCTTAAACATCATACATGTTTCTCTTTCCAAAAGAAAGAGAGAGAAAAAAAAATATATATTCCCCACCACCATCCCCACTTGCATGTAGGTTTACAACTATGGACAGTGATGCAGAGTACCCACACCAATACCTCTTTCTATCCTTTTTCTCTCATCCTAGAAGTAGTACATTTTTGCTTGCACTTGGTGTATCAGTACAACTTGTATAGCGCACCTTACTGTTCATCCATTTCAGTTAAACTATATAAGTTTGATGCACCGTTCGATTTGATTTGATTTTGATGCTTCATTTCTCAGTCTAATTCAAGTATGTATGACGATTATATGTTCAAATTGAACAAAATAGTTAAATGATTTAATTGAACCGAGCAGAACTAAATCTGATTCTGCTCGGTTAGGCTTAGCCAATTTAATTTAAAGATTATTCTCTTTACGTTTGATTCTAGTCATTTGGATTTGATGGCTGTAATTTACCATTACATATTCGATCAAATCATTAAAAAAATTATTTAATTAACTTGAAGATATGAAAGAAAATCATTTATAAGTGAGTGGCTAGATACTTGTTTTCAATTTGGTTTGGTTCAATTTTCTCAACCAAAGCAAAACAGAAAGCAACATACAGAACTTGTTTAAATTAGAAAGCATAACAAAATATTAATAAACAGATCAAACGGATTATCTTATTTTGCATTACTTGGTTTGATTTATGCCTTATGGAGTCATCATATATACAATCTTGCTGATGATTAATTTAAGTATGGAATATAATGAATGGCTAGCAAATGAAGTATATATATAGAGAGAGAGAGAGAGAGAGAGCGCTAGGCTGTTATACTATCGGTAGCACGGAAGCCTCCGTGCTACCAAATTGTTTTCAATGATCGGCTCCGTTAGACTTGATTTACACTATTAAAAGTATTTGAAAACTAAATTTCATAAATTTTTGGCATCATTTACCTATTAAACGAGTAGTCTAAACATGAACAGCTAAAAATAAAAATCTCCTAAAATATGATGATAAAAGACTTGAATTTAAGATCAGAGATAATGATCTTACTCTAAATAGTGAAAAAAAAAATTTATAAAAATTTCATNATTTTGAGACCTTTTGATCACTAGCTAAATGATGTCGAAAAATTATGAAATTTATTTTTCAAATATTTTTAATAGTGTAGATCAAGTCTAACGGAGCCGGTCATCGATTTGGAAGCCGCATCATTGAAAATAATTTGGTAGCACGGAGGTCCGATAGTATACCAGCCTAGCTCTATATATATATATATATATATATATATATGGTGCATGTTTGCATGGGTGCACCAGGTTGAGGCAATAGTTTCTAACCATTGATGCATTAACACCCATTAATAAAACAGCTCCTGGTACAAATCATCACACTCACACACACACAAGCACCCACACCCACACCCAACCCAGAGAGAGAGAGAGAGAGAGAGAGAGAGAGAGAGGCATAATAATTAAATAACCAGTTACTCCTTTTTGAGCTATATATCATCACACTTCCACATCAAACACAATCTCTCCCACAGCCCACCACCCTTAATTCTCTCCTTCATTCCTTCTCCAAGAGAGAGAGAGAGAGAGAGCACATGCATGCTTTTGATCTTATGTGTCACTGGGTTTTGAAGGGAAACACTCCTCACCCCAAGAAGTTTTTAAACCCCATTTTGTTGAAGTCCAAATAGTGATGAGATAAAGAGGAGAATAGGTAATTATTGTTCATGTTACTACTTCCTCTTCATATATTGTTTCTTTTTTTCTCTCTTTTCCCCCTTCTTTTGAATGAACTAGTTCATGCATACCTTCATATAATCTATATTTATATGTTCTTTCTCTTTTATCCTGACATTTTATGGCCATAGTACCAAATAATGGGATTACTTAATTTCTCTATGTTTTCTTAATTTCTTGCATCTCTTGTAGTTTTTTTTATAATGAAATACACAAAAATTAGGCATTTTTTAATCTAATGTGTGACCTAGCTAGCTAGCTATACACATATATATATATATAGCTGCTTATTAATCTATTTATCTATTAATTTTTAACTGCTGAAGATTAATTACTATACTCTTCAATGGAATCACTCATTAGATATTTTTTTAGGTCAATATTACTAATCATTTTGTTTTCTTTGGATCTTAGCAGGTCAAAGTTGACCTGATCTTATCTACTGCTTCAAAACAGTATAAAGTTTGGATCCAGTACTCCATGTGATTCTACTGTTTGAACTTTATGAACCTGGCCATGGTTATTTCTGATCATACGAGTACTTGAATTATATATACATCTACATATACATATATATATATATATATATATATATTTTTGAGATGCTCAACTCAGATTCAAAATCTCAAAAAGATGAAACTCATGATCACACAAAGCGCCACCAAGTTGGTGGATTGAAGAGCAAATCATCAAGAGAAAATGTTCCTACACCAAGTGGATCAACCACTACTGTAGCAGTTGCAAAAGAACAACAACAACAACAACAACAACAACAACAACAACAACAGCAGCAACAGGAACAACAACATGGCACAGAGAAAAGATCAAACTACTACAGTGTAGAGTCATTCCTTGTGCTTGTTTTGCTCACTGTTTCATTGCTTGTGCTTCCGCTTGTTCTGCCGCCGCTGCCGCCTCCGCCGTCGCTGCTGCTGCTGCTTCCGATCGGCATACTCGTCGTGCTCATGCTCTTGGCCTTCATGCATTCCGATATTCGGAACATCGGCGCCTTTTACATGTAGATTTAAACCTACCTACCTAGCTAGCTAGCTATAGAGTCCTTTTTTGTGGGGAAAGATTGAGAAAAGTAAGTAAAGAAGATAAGTTTTTTTTTTTCCCTTTTTTGTGTGTCAATTATTTGTTTTTATGCTTACAAAGTGTTATATTGATATCACTTGAAATAGCTTCTTGATGATAGTGATCTTTGAATATATATATATATATATATATATATATATTGCTATAAATTCGTTTGCGTGAGATGCATCCCCTCCGAGCTTTGGAGATACAGTATTCCATCCAAATCCGAAAGCTCCATCGACAAAAACTGATAGTACAGCAAGTAAGCAGTGTCTCTTACACAGATGTGTCTGATAAAATTTTGTTTTTATAGGTATACACACACACACTCAAAATTGAGCTGAAATACTATCAGAAATAAATGGGCTTCGTTGTCATCCATTTATTTTCGATAATTGAGCCTCCAAATCGACGATCGGTATTATTGAATATGATCTATACCACTTGAAGCATCTAGAAATCAAATTTTATATTTTTTCGATATTGTTCTCCTGTCCATCAAGTAGACACAGAAATAAACGGCTGAAAATGAATATCTTTTAAAAAGTGAGGATAAGAGTCTTATAATCAATATTAAGAGTATAAATCTTGTTCTAAATAGTTTAAAAACTTTTCTAATCAAATTTCAATTGATTTGGATATTTTTACGCCATTAAATTAGAAAACGTCCTATATCGATCATTAAAATTACAAATTTTAAAACTCTTTAATCATTAGGCCAATAATGTCGAAAATATTTAAAATTTGGTTTCTAAATACTTTAAGTGGTATAGATCATATTCAACGATACCGATGATCGATTTAAAGGTTCCATCATCAAAAACAAAGAGGTTTTTTAGCTCAACACTCTCTCTCTCTCTCTCTCTCTCTCTCTCTATATATATATATATATATATATATATATAACTAGACCAGAACACTACAACAGAATTAGGTTATAGGGACACATGTTTGGGACACTTTTGTGTAAGTGTCATATTTATGCCAAAACTTTAAAAAAAAACTACTAATGCCTAAATATAAAGTCCAATCCAACTAAAATAAAAGGATACTCTACTCAACCCACCCCACCCAGTCCATTCGGCCCGATTATAAACAGAAAAGAAAAAGAAAAGAAAAAGAAAAGAAAAATCAATTATTATTTCCCCTTCTCCCCTCACTCAATTGACTGAAATCCTAGACATAAATCCCTTCCTCTCGTCCTTCTTTGCCACCGCAGCCAACGAGGTAGAGTTCCAGCGGTTGCTAAATGCTTAAATAAATATTGATAAATTAGCAGCACTCTTTTAGATTATAGCGACACTCTTTAACTATCACTATATACCTAGCGACCCCATATATAGCAACACTTTTTAAAAGTGTTGGTAATTTAGCCAGTAGCACTTTTTTTGACTTATACCGACATTTAAAAGTTTCTCAATCCAAGAGCTAAAAAAACTGATAGTATCAATAGCTTGGTGTAATATAGTATTCCACTACAACAAAAACGTCTATAGCGATTGGGATACTATCGATAGCACGAAATATTTGGTGCTATCAAGTTTTCTGCCGTTAGATTTACCTCTTTTATCATTTTCATCCATTCGATTATACTATTCAACCAACCACCCACTCAACCCTAGGGAGGCCACATCATCCTAACCGCACATCTTTTAATCCAAAGGCGAAAAATTTAATAGCACCAAATCATTATTACTATTAATAGTATTCCAGCCTAGTTCAACAATTACATATAGATGAGTAATATAACATTATAGAGTTTGTTGATACTTTTATTCTTTTTCTTTATATTTTTGGCACAACACTACTAGAATTATAACAAGAACACCACCAATAGCAGATTCCTTGCAGGAGACAAGTGCTCTCAGATTTAGCTTAATAATTACAAAACAAAAAAGCTGCCCATTTAACGTTTCTGCGATATAATTCGGAAAATATAACACAGCCCAAAATTATAATCTCATAACTACTTCCCACAAAAGGAAGTTACCAAGGGGGCATAAAAAGTAAAAAGAAAAAAGAAAAAAGGAAAAGCCAAGTAACTAACAAAGATCATTCAAAGATCACATACACCTCTCAACTTAAAACTAGCCCTGCTACTTTCAGAGCCAAAGGCTCATTGAGATGCTGTTGATATTTCACATTCCATTATCCTTACTATAAAAGCCGCGATCAGATCAAGAAGCGCGGCAGATGACGCCTCAACACGGCCAGAACATCCTCCGTCGGGGCATCCCGCGCGACCAACCCCCGACCGCCGCCGCCGCCGCCGAGCCTCCTCGCCGCCTCCACGAGCTGCCCTCTCAGCCTCTGCGGCAGCAGCCGCCCCCCATGCGCGACACACTCCCTGTAGAGCGGCAGGTACGCCATTGCGATCACCAGCGGCAGCGGCAGGTCCCTCAACCGGATTGGGGACTCCTCGCTTCTCTTAAGGATCCTCGTGAAGTTCACGAAGTGGTCCTCGCCATATGAAATCCCCTCGTCGAATGCGGCCTCCGACCAATGGTCTCGTAAAAAGGCCTTGAGCTCTGGGGCCACCGCCTCGCCCTCCGACCGCGCGATGCAGTCGGCCGCGGCGTAAGTGGCGGCGGGATCGCCGAGAAAGTCGGATTGGAGAAGAAAGGCGATGCCGCGGACGGACCCACCGCTCCGGTCGCCGGCGGCCTTGAGGATTTCGACACCAAGGGCGGAGAGGATGTGGCTGGGGATGTGCAAGAGCACGTAAGCGGCGACATCAGTTCGGCCGGCGGAGGTGGCGGCGGTGAGGGCGAGGCAGAGCTCCATGTCGCGGCACCCGTGGCCCACAAACCACTGCACGACCGGCAGACAACCGTGCTCAGCAGCCCGCATCAGCGGGCCCAAGAAGGTGGCCGCATTCCCCTCATCGACCAGGCACTCCATGGTCTGGATCTTGCAGTAGTGGGACGCGAAGCCAAGGGCAAGGTCCACGTCGATGTCCAAGCTGTTCCTCTGAGCAATCTGAGTAGAAAGGCGCGCAAGAAAAGGTATGAGATTGATTGTGCAGCAATTTTTTAAGTGCATCATTGTGACCTTCATAGAATCAAGTTATTCCCAATCATGTGAATATTAGTCCTTCAAAATCAAATGGTTAATAAGAATTTAGAATTTGGATTCTTTATTCCAGTTATATTACCATAGCTACTAGAATCGCCAATGCCAGATCCCAGAGCCTACCAAAAACATAAGTTCATCGACTTCAAAAGGCCTATTGTCATGTTCAGAAGCAAAAGGAGAAGATTGCAAGCATGTCAACTGAATCAGAAACCAAAGCAAAGATAGTTTTTGATGAATGTAGAGTCCCAATTAGGAGAAACAGGTACAAATCATGAGTCTACGTTAAGTTTCTAAATTACAGGAGGGAAATGCTCATTCTTGTAAGATCAAAGCCCAATCCAAAATCAAAGTTTTAACAGGGCAGCTAGAAAGATCCTAACGAAAAGCTGGATTAGCAAGAGCTCCTTGGAATGCAAATATACAGCTATTCAGCCAAACAATATCTTCGAAGGAGAAATACTAGCGGCCTCTTTTTCGGTCGCTAAAACTACTATCATTGAAATCGAGCAACCTTGCTAGATGACTCTGATCAGGGACGAGTGCAAAGCTTTCGTGAATATTAACCACTCAGGAATAGCGTAAAGAATTTCAAAAGCTTCAACGATGACTTTGACTTACAGAAGAACATTTCAGTACTCTTTCCAGATATCTGAACCTAGCATCACCAATATTTCATTAACAGTAGCAAAAAAAGACTACATCTACAAAGACAACAAAAGTAGCGCTGTCATATGAGGAAACAAGAGAAGCTTAAAGTGAGCAGCGTTGAACAATGAAACATGCAAGGGTATTGTAATAACAATCTGAAAAACTGAACAGTTGCTGTATTTCAGAAAGGTCACATCTATAGTTACTGAATGCATCTCAGTTGTAAGAACGAACACGATTACCTGCAGCAAGATGCGCACGAGCTCGGTACTCCCAAAGCGCGAAGCTTCAAGGAAACACTGATTAACATTGTCTGCGCCCCACTCGACCAGCATCCCCAAAAGCCCTTGAATTGCGAAAGCCGAGACCCCAGACGACCAGTCCGGTTCAAACAAGCTTGAGAAGAGAGTAAGAGGGAAGCACACCGCGTCAAAAGCCTCAGTAAAATCCTTTCCCGTGAGATTATTTCCCACGAGATCCAGAAAACTCTTGAATGCTGACAGTTGGAACTGAACCTCGAGGATAGAGACGGAACTGCCTTTTTCACCGTTGTTTTTCTCTTGCGAATTGGAATAGTACATGATGCACTTAAACGCCCATTCGGTGAATCTCTGGACCTTGGCCCCGGCTTCTACGTTTAATATCTCATCCCCGTGATATTCTTGGAGACGTTCATAAAACCTAATAAACGATCCAAAAGTGAAAAAAAAAAAAAAATCATATTGCTAGGATGCTAGAATAGTTCATCCATCATACCTCCTCGTGTTTACTCAAGAATTATTTGTTAGTTCACTATCGAGAGGTACGAAAAGTTGTTTAGTAATCCCAATTTCGACAAAGGTCAAGTTACGACATATTGTAATTACTTGAGCAAACCCCCATTCTACACAAGTTATCAAAATATAACTATTTCCGTGTGAATCTCATTAACAAGGACACATTTTGCATCATGATAAACATATATAAGAGCTCTTGATGGGCACTAAGCAAAAGGAATCATTGGTTATACCTCTGCGCCATGACATTCACGCGATCCGCTAAACTCGTCGTCCGGCTCTGGCAGGCGGAGACGCACGAAGCGAGGAACGACGTCCGCAGCACCGCCCTGACGAAGTCGCCCGCGCCGTTCGCGACGATCGTCTTGATAAGGCCCGTTAGCCCTTGGAGCTCCTCGCGAGTGGTCAAGAACCAAATGGCATCCAAACCTAGACAGAGCAGATCATTGAGAGCTTGCGCATCGGCCAGCGGCGTGAGGCTCTCCGCGAGGCCCCAATCGCGAGAGCTCACCGCCCCGCGGAACAACTGGCCCAACCGGATTCTCTCATGCCTGGAGAGCCTCTTATCCTGCCGATTCTGATCCGAAACTTTTCTCGAGGGATCGCACTCGTGAATCGAGCTAAAGGCCATTGATTTGGGCTTCTTGGTGTTGCAATTGGGGGCTTTTGCGCTTCGGCGATCTTTCGCAACGAGGGGAGATTCTCTTGAGAACACCACATTACTCCCTTCCCCTTTCTCAATAGAGAGAGCATAGGTGCTATGATCTCTAGTGTTTTTGCTATTACTATTAACACTATCCTCAATCTCTTCCATTTCCACCTCTAATGGAGAATTATTATTATCATCTAATTGCATCTCCTTCACCATCCTCTCTTCAATCACAAAGTTTTCGCTCTTCCCGTCCATTTTTTCGCATAAAAAATATATATATATTTTTTTCAAATCATCAAACCCTTCCAAACAAGCCGATGATTCCCATAAAAAATCCACCTCCTCAAAACCCTAATCCAACTCCAGTTTCATCTTTCGATTCCGCGCATCTCCACCAACCGAACAAAAACACCATAAATCCGTTGCTTCATCGATCAATACCACGGCGGAATCGGAGCCACACAAAGATGGAAACCCTAAATAGTAAATACCCATTTAGAGATCCACCCAGCTACCCCATGCCCAACCCCTGAATCCAAAAAAAACAAAAAAAAATTCCAATTTAGCTCAACCACTAAACATGTGAAAAACGGAGTGGAGGTGGGATTTAACTGATACAAAACGCCATGATTGTACCAGAAAACAAGAGAAAATAGAATAAAAAACCGATTTTTATTCTCACGGGAGAGCGAGAGAGAGAGAGAGAGAGAGAGAGAGAGAGAGAGACAAGGGTGAGAAAATGAAAAGGGGGAGGAGAGTGGGACAAAGGATACACACCTTGAGATAGAGAGAGAGAGAGAGAGAGAGATAGAGAGAGAAATTGAGGAGAGAGAGAGAGAGAGGAGGAGGGAGAAGGGAGAATCCTCTTGGGTGGAGAATCTAATAAGGGATCATTTTCTCTCTCTCTCTCTCTCTCTCTCTAGGGTAAAATTACACCACTAGTCCACGAACCTTCCACAAAGTTCTATTTAGTCCTTAAAACTGTCTTTAAAAAATAATAAATAATATATGAGTTCAGTTGAAATACTATTAATAATAGATACATAAATAATATTTAGAAAAAAATTCAAATATTATTTCTATAATTTCACGCTTTCTCACTTTAATGTAATGTGGTTTAAGATATAACACTTTTCGTTATACTCTTTATTAATTTTATTGTTAAATTAGTAATAAAGTTAAAGTCATAGGGTACTAAAGTGAAAATTTGTTAAACCACAGGATACTAATGTGAATATTTGATAAATCATAGGTCATAGGTGCAGTATTTAAATTTTTTTGTATATAATTTAACGAAGAGTTAACGGTGACGCTGACGAAAAGAAAAAAAATAAAATCGCCCAGTACTAAAATAAGAATGATCAAAATTAAAATCAAGTTGAAATCTTTTCTAGTTGAAATCTATCGCTCTGAAATTCCTATTTTTTTCAAAAATATATTTCAATTAAAATATATATTTAAATTAAAATTATATTTATTAAAAATAGTCGTTAATTCTATAAAAAGACTTTTTTGCTCTTTTCAATATGCACCTTACAAAGGTAAGGAATAAATTTTATCCCTCTAAAGTTTTATATTTTTCCTCTTCTAATTTTGATAATTAAGCATAAAGATTAAAAAATAAAAAAATATATTTTTTTTGTGTTTTGAAGTTTTATGAGATTATATGCAAAACATACAATCAAAATATATAATTAGCACTTTAATTGAAGCAAGAGGTCTATTGAGTTATTTAATAAAGTTTAGGAGGTCTACTTGTCAAAAATAAAAATTTAGGCATTGTTTGCAAAAGAGCTATAGTTCAAGGGGTCTCTGTACATTTTGTAAATTTTAAAAAGAGTTTTACATTAACCCTTGTGTATCTATATGTACTTTCGTGTATCCAATATTTATTCGATATTTTATCTTATCTTATTTTAATTTTACTTTATTTAGAACTTAGATCGTCGGATTGAAATCATGAAAAAACAAACGAATGATGAATTCACAATGTACAGATAAATCAGATACAAGTAATAATTTTTACTCTAAGATAACCATTAAAATAAAATATTGCTAAAAGTTTAGGGACTCCAATAAAAAAAAAATTTGTGTTAAAGTTTAGGGACTAATAGTACACCTTATCCTTTTCTCTTTTGTTACCTAAATTAAAATTGTTATTTCCAAGGGTGGGTGTGGGCAAAGAGGAAACTAAATATAGGTAATTTCAAGGACTAGTTTGCATTATTGGGAAACATGTGGTCATCTTTTATTGGGTGGTCTACTGATGATATGGTACACCAGATTCCTTTTCTAGAAGTCAAATGCTTTTGATTTTTTTTTTTTTTGAGAGAAAGACATATTTCATTTTTTTGTTTGTTTTTAGAAATAAATTTAGTCTGAAATATAAAAATAATTAGATTTCGAATTTAGAATCTCAGATAACTAACTATCAGACCATTATGTAACTGCGTTAGGTACAATCCATTGCTTTTGATTCATTTATAAACAATTTTCACCTCATGAAGTGCAATACATAAATTAATCAAATTAATACATAAATAGATGAGAATGGTAAGTTAAATGGAGAAAAAGAGAGCTAGTAAATAAGTACATTTGTTTATTGCTGTGCGCTTATTTAATACCTGTGAGTGCGTACTAGCTACAATCTCGAGCACAGAATGGTGATGATTTATTTCTCACCAGCGACGAAATGCATTTGTACTAGTAACTTTTTTTAGAATTATCAAGTTGCATTTAATTTGATTTTTTTTGACATTTTCTTTTAATGAATAGCATCATTTTCTCTTGTTGTTATCGTGGGAGTCCACATGATTCCACCAAAACACATTTTATTTTCATACACCAAAACACATTTTCACATGGCCCACCTCAAATAATTCCAACAACTCTCTCTCTCTCTCTCTCTCTCTCTCTCCCTCTACTCATTAGCTTATGGGTATAAATGGATCCAAATTAGACTTAGACAATTCGATCCACAATTTAGCCCAAATTATGTAACTCAACTTCTATGAGTCTGTTTGGTTCCACTTCTATTTATACTTTAAATTGCAACAATACGGGGCTTTTGTTGTAGAGGAAAGTAGAAATAAGATTCTAAAACTTAGTAAAAAACTCTGATTTGATGCTTCAGTAATCATGATAGAAAGATGAATGTTGAGAACATATAATGTAATACTTTTTCTGACAGAAAATTGAGTCCCTACGCTTTTAAAAGTACCAAGTCATTAATGTTTGTAAGTTTTCGGTTCTTGAATTAAAGAATGTGCGGTTAGGATGATATGGGCTTCCTAGGATTGAGTGGGTGGTTAGTTGAATAGTATAATCTAACGGATAAAAATGATCAAAAGCAGAGATCTAACGATAAAAAATTTACAAGCACTAAGTGCTCGATACTTTTACAAGCACCGTAGCCGGACTCTTTCTGATAGTACTAATAAAAAGAATACATGATACCCTTGGACAAGAGATTTCAATTCAAATAGCTACTGTATGATTGTCTGTCGGTTCAGGTTTTCAAAATATATTTGGCTCTACTTCTGCTCACAGTAGTATCGCGGTTACAAAAACTAGGTGGGACAAGGTGGGCATGTTCCCCACCTTTGATTGGCTCAAATTAAGAAGGCTTTAATGCCTACATATTGGGACTATTTGGTTGCATGCAATGCAACTGCATTGCAGTTGTAACTACAGACATGTTCAAATTCGATATTTGGTTTGATACAGTTAAATTCAACTGATGCAGTTGGAATTGCACGAAGCCTAATTGCAGCAGTTAGAACTCGCCCAAATTAGCTGCAGTTTCAATTACACCAGGGTAAACTTATCTGTTTAATTTCTTTTTTAAAAATATATATCTTTCTATTCTATATTGGGGACAATAATCGAACTGTTGTATATATAAACTAAAAAAATTTGAAAAATACAGTATAGTGCTCTCTACTACATCCAATCAAACAATATGCATATAGATTTAACTATTTTATTTTCAACTATACTGTATTTCTAATTATATTAAATTAGACAACTCCGCGGTGCACCCAAATAATATTGACTTTTCTATTTTAGAACTATCATTTTATAAAGTTTATAAATATAGCAAGCTCTTATTTAATCATTCTAATATAGTACTTTGCCATTATTTACACAAATGCATTATAAAAAAAAAAATATTATACCTTACAATATATATAATACCAAACAGGACCTAAATCCACATTAATCCAAATTAGCATGCATTACCATTAACCCGCTAATCATGTCCCTATAATTTAAGTCCCCACCAAACTCTTCTGATTAATTTGGCGGTGTGAAAAGATAAAAATAAAATAAAATAAAATAAAAACTGAGTTTTTGGGAAAGCAAATCAGGTGATAATGATGATGTAAACACGCAATTACAATTTTTTTAAAAAAAGGCTTAGTAACATCAGCTGTTGGAAAAGTAATTAAATTGAGTCACATCACCAAAGTTGAGTAATCATTTATTTAGTAGGTTTTCAAAAGAATTTCACTTCAGGGGAAATAGTTTTATATATAAAGTTTGCTAAGGCTCGATCTTTTAATCGGACTATAGCATTTTAAATAATGATTAGATCTAAGAAGTTTTAAAAATTGAGTAAGTTTAGGACTAGAGTAATTCTAAGATGAGTAAGACCTCTGAAAAGCAAAGTATCATAATTGGTATCAGAGTCGATAACTAATCGAAAGTGTGGGAGGGTTTGGGCTAAGCCAGCATCATACAGTAGGCAAGAACGCAGCTAGATAGCTAATGACTGTTGTGGGTGAAGCACAACTCTCCATAGAAGGTCTGTTAAGATTAGCGAAGCAAGTCTCACATCATTTGATATTAATTTGTGAGTGTCAGTGCAACTCCTCGACTTACGACTGTCGTAGGTGGAGCGTGGCTTC
Organism: Ananas comosus; assembly: GCF_001540865.1. Taxonomy (NCBI): domain Eukaryota; kingdom Viridiplantae; phylum Streptophyta; class Magnoliopsida; order Poales; family Bromeliaceae; genus Ananas; species Ananas comosus. The sequence goes on from NC_033641.1 coordinate 8,769,812, forward strand.
CACAAGCTCGGTTAAAACTAGCAAGATAAGTCTCGAATCGTCTGATGCTTGTGAATGTGTTTGAGTCCGACGAAAACATAAGAATGCTATCGGAAGTATAGAGAATTCGATGCTTTCGATTTTTTAACTCTTGGATCAAGAATTGTACGGTTGAGATAATTGCCGTCCCTTCTAGGATTGAGTAGTACTTTAGGGTTGATTGGTCCGCACAGGATAATAATATTAATTCAAAGATTAGAAATGATTAAAGGGGTTAATCTAAGGGTCAAAAAGTCGGAAGCACCAGATTCTCTATACTTTCGATAGCATAGTAGCTCTGACACCCGATATAAAATTTTGGAAGGAGCTAGACCTAAATTTTAAGAGGCATGAGCAAGTTTAGGGTGTGTTCGGTTCGAAGTCGGAATCAGTATCGAAATCAGAATGAGAATAAGTTAGAAACGGAATCGAAATGATTCATTATCTCATTCTGTTTGGTTCGCCACATGAATCGAAATTAAAATGAACAATTTTCATTATTGGTGTTTGGTTCAAATAAATATAAAAAATGTAATCAAATTAATATGTCAAATTTATCTAACATATTAGTTTAAATTCAAAATAAACACTATATATTAAAAATTTATGTCAAAATTTTAAAATAATGTCAAATTTTTGCATATATTTTTTTAAAAAATTAAAAATTTGAAATTGAACGGAAAATTTAAATATAAAACTAAATTTCGATTTATTCAAATTCAAACTTGAAATTATAATTTCAATTTCAATTTGAATATAAATTTTAATTTAAATTTTAAATAAAATTTGAATAAAATTTTGGATTGTAAATTAAATTTAAATTTAAATTCAAATTTATAAATTGATTTGAAATGCTTGATTGAATTTTAATTTTTAATTAAAATTAAAATTAAAATTTATAAATATAATTTTTAAACTTAAACTTTTGTTTTAATTAAAAAATAAGTTTAAAAAAGTTAAATTTAATTCACACAAATCTATTCCGTCCGAATTCAATTTTTAATCCGATCTCCTAGACCGGATTAAAAAAAAAAGGTAATTGGGGAGATTACCATTTATCCGAAAATCAGAATTGAAATGAAAATCCCGCATACCAAATACGGACAAACAGATTCGTCCCTTCCGATTCCGATTCAGGGCGATTCCGATTCAGGGTGAGAAAAGGGCGAATCAACACCACCACCACCCCCCAAAAAAAAAAAAAATAATAACAACATTTTTTTTTTCTTGGGTCAAAATAAAAGAAAATTAACAGAACAAGAAAAATAAAATAAAACTTTTGCTTCTACGTTAAGTTGCCAGTATATTTCATAAGCATTTTTTTTTATTTAATTTGAAAAGTCTAAGACGAGTTTAAAAATAGATATAGGATCCTCATTTCCCACGTTATTGTAGTATTTATCATAAGCTAATAATTAGCATTAACAAAACCATCCGTCTAATTAAGAATTTATATATCGCTAATATATTTATTAAACGGTCATTGTTGCTTTGTACAAACATAATGCTTCAATAAGCATAATTGAAATAGATAATTAAGCATGATATTTTAATTTAATCTATCATGCACACACGTGATTCATTGTATTTTGCACTTTATTTGTGTTTCTATATTTTTGTATTGATGAAGAGAAAAACACATTAATTAATCCTAGGCCACTTAATTTCCTCTTATATGAGATATTTTGTTGTTATTTGAAATCACATATTTTGCATATAATAAAATTACAAAAGAGGATTAATTAAGTGATAACAAAGAATATTGAAGGAAAATATTGAGAGAGAAATCCTTTTTCTTCCTTTTTTTAACAATTAGAGGAATAATTAATTGGATATTGGAAAAGAAAATTGATATTTTTAGGGCTTGTTCCGTTATTTTCGTTGCAAAATAAATCAAATTTGGATTAGACTAGGGGTGTAAACGAGCCTAACACGAGCGAGCTGAGGTCGGCTCGTGTTTGGCTCGTTTATTAAACGAGCCGAACACGAGCTAGCTCGTTAAAATATTGTGCCGAAAAATTCAGCTCGTGTTCGGCACGAGCTGCTCACGAGCTGACAATGAACAATAAATTAAAAAAAATTAGATTAAATATATATAAAAAATAAATTTATAAAATTTTATCCATTAGACTTTGATCTAATAGTTGAAATTTTACATATAAATGAGTCTTTTTATAATTAAGCTCGCATTTATATTTTTATTTTGCTAAAATTTAAATAATAAAAAATATATTATATATAATTATTATTTATATATAAAAATATAAATTAAATAAATTATATAAATATAAAATATATGTATTCGAGCCGTTATCGAGCCGAACACGAGCGAGCTGACCCCAGCTTGTGTTCGGCTCGTTTATTAAACGAGCTAAAAAATCCAGCTCGTGTTCGGCTCGTTTACTAAACGAGCGAGCTCATCTCGAGCTCATTTCGAGCCGAACACGAGCTGGTTCGCGAACAGCGAGCTGGATTGCCACCCCTAGATTAGACTCACCATTTCTAAAAATATTAGTCCTATATATAATACAAATTATATATATATATAGAGAGAGAGAGAGAGAGAGAGAGAGAGTAGGACTGCTATACTCTTTATGAGTATGGAGCCATTCGTACTCCTAAGCGATGGAGTTTCCGAATCGACGATCCACTCCGTTAAATATGATCTAGAGTATTTGAAATTTCTAAAAAATAAATTTTGTAATTTTTTGAAATTATAATATAGTCCATTAAGCAAGTATAAAATGAAAGGTCAAAATCAAAGGATGTCCTAAAAATAGATGATCAGATTCTTTAATTTAAGATCGGAGTTATTGATCTTTATCTAGGCAATGAATAAAATTTTCTATAAAAAATTCAATATATTCTAATTCTTTACATCATTAAACTAATAAGTATCTCATATCGACCGTTAAAAATTATTAATTTTGTGACCTTTTGATTGTAAGGTAAATGATATCGAAAAATTATGAAATTTGATTTCTACAAGTTTTAAATGATCTAGATAATGTTTAACTCTATGGATCATCACTTCAGAAACTCTATTATCGAAAAATAACTTATAAGTACGAGGGCGATCATACTCATAAAAGTATAGTAGCCGAACTATGTATATGTATAGAGCTAGCTACTATGCTATCGAAAGCATAAAGAATTTTATGCTTATGACTTTTTGACTCTTGGATCAAGAATTGTACAGTTGGAATGATTGCGGTCCCTTCTAGGATTGAATAGTACCCCTAAGGTTGAGTGGTCTCCACAGGGTAATAGTATTAATCCAAAGGTTTGAAATAATTAGAGGGGCTGATCTACGGGCCAAAAAGTCGGAAGCACCAGATTCTCTATACTTCTGATAGCATAGTAGTTCTACTCTATATATCTGACCGCTATATATACAATGTGAGGGATATAATTTTAGAAGTTCAAGAGCTTTATTTGTTTGCATGAATATAAGAGGTCGAACTCACGATCCCCAAAAGTCATTGTCGTTTGTGCTTAGTTTGGCAGTGTAGTTACGAGATCGCTTAATCTCGCACTCATAATTGTACAGAAACTAGCCAATCGATTTTTGTTCGATAGGGCACAATGTTGAGTTCATGGAACTTATGACTGCAGATACAAATGGATCTGGATTGGTGGAACTCCAGTCCCGACCCATTCTGAATCCGATGGTCAATAAAAACTAAAATTATAGAAAAATATAATCCGTCCTAAATCAGCCCTGATCCGCCAAATAAATAGAGTGGGAAGTGGGATACCTTTTCTTTCTTTTGATCCGCTATGATTCGCCAAAAATTTGCCAAAACCTCACTCTCACCCAAATCCACCCCAAATGGAGCGGTAAATAGAAGCCAAAAATAGAATTAAATTTGATTCGCTTAACTTTTTATTGAAATAATTTTAGTGAAAAAAATACGAAATTCTTTTCAAATGTATTACTAGTTTTAGTAAATTTAACCACTTTAATAACTTTTAAATATATAAAAATTTGACTAATTAGCAGTTAATAACTAGTACAGTCAGTAAATTTGGCAAAAAATTTAACATTATTGAATGTAAAAACTTTTTTTAAAAAAAGAACGTTGAGGGGTCACAATTAAAGAAACAAAAGTTGAGGCACCATTGTCAACATGTCGTATAGGTGAGGGGGTTTTCCATACATTTTCACCATCTGTTGTTTCAATTTGTTTTTTTTTTTTTTTTTTTTTTAACCTCTCGACTGAGACGGCCACGGATCGTTCTCAGAGTGCGTACGTACGTTGATACGTTTGTCGATCTCGTGACACGTGGGCCCACCTGGTTGGTCCTGGTCACACACGTGTGACCGCTTGTGGTCCTCACGTCTCGTCCACGTGGCACCGTTTGGTAGCTCTCACGTGCGAGGCTGGCGTGTACGTACAAAAGTAGAGGGTGGGTCACGTTCCCACGTGCGAGAGTGGAAACAATAACACAAACGACAAAATCCCACAAATACCGTATACGTACACTCATACGCCAAACCTTACGCGTATTTAATGATTATTATTATTATTATCTAAAATTAATATCTAATGTGACAAATATCACCCATAAAATAAAAATTTATATATGAAAATTACATATATATTTTTTTAAAAAAATTTCTTGTACCAAGTACGACAATAATTAATAATAGAGAAAAAAAAAAACTATTGTTTGTTTGATTTGTTAAAAAAATAGTGTTCAAAATTTATTTTTCATTTACGTTTTATACATTCGGGGCATATGCTAATTTTTCGATTTAAACTTAATATACAAATTAATCAAAAAAATTTTATATTATGTACACGAATATATTAATAATATATAAGGACAGTATTTTGAGGTACTTGTAGAAAATAGCTCCAGCTAAAGCAACTCTGTACACATATTTTTTTTTTACAAAAAAATAACTATATTCTCATATCTTATTTGCAAAATATGTGTAATATAAAGTATGACATATTTTGTTTTTTATGCACGCGTCACATACAATGTGTTTGGTCAGTTTCAGCCAGCGTATGATGGCTACATATAGCGAAGCTAAATGAAAAGATGTTGACGGTCTCGATTTTTTCGACGACAACATATCTTAAGCACTAATATATCTTCTTGTCTATGTAACATGATTGTATTTTTGAAAATAGGGAGAAAAAAAAGAAAAAGAAAACTCTTGGTTCTTCGTAAAAAATGTCGCTGTATTTTCAACTATTTACATGAATTAAACAAAGCATTAAACTTTCGACTTTTTTGAATCAAATGAATGTATTTGAACAAGGCCCCAGACAGAAAAAAAAACTTAACTGGATAGCAGATTCTGACCTGATCTGAATCAGAAGTTCAGAATCAGCTGCAGGTGATCAGATAGATGCCTACAAAGTTATCTTAATTTACACTTGAATTATTGCAACTAATGTGGGAAATTGGGTCCCCACCCAAAAATTTAAAAGCTTATAAATGGATTTGGACCATTTCATTGTGGGGAATAGCAAGGCCCATGATCAAAATGGTGTTTGGTCGAATGATTGATTTTGAGAATTTGAGATGGATTGCTCACCAAGTATGGTAGATACATATCTCCATCAATCAACCAATAGGAATGGACCATTGCCACCATGTTAAAAAAAAAAAAAAGAAAAAAAAAACCTTCTACTACTAATTGAAGTTATTGATTCTTTAACAAGATGTGATGATGGAGATGTACGAAAAAGCATTAATAACTTTTTCATTAAAATGGACCTTACTTTCTTACTTTGTAAGAATTCAAAGTTTTGATTTGACATTCGGAAGTTTATTTTAGCATTCAACCAGGCATCCGAGAAAGAAAGTCTATAAATCTTTTGAGTAAACTACGCTTTTGGTTAGGCCTCGAACTTCTATTTGTCATAATTTATGTCTCGAATTATAAGATGCATGACACTTTAGTCGGTGAAGTTTCTGAATTGTTGGAATAAGGTCCCGTAACTCTTTTTTGAATATGTATTGATGAATTACTAACATAAGAGTAATGTAGCATTTTAGTTATTATTGCATGATAAAGTAGGATATCGTTATAATTTAAAAAGTTTGAGGACTAAAATGTCCACTGTAACGCTCCAATAATTTCACATCGGATGGAAAAGAATTCTCATCCGAATATATGAAGTCTCACACCCTAATAATAACTGGGCTTAAGTATTTTGGGGTAATAATTTGAGCCCAACGAGTTATTATTGTTAACAGGTCGAGTTGTTACAGTTGGTATCAGAGATGTGAGAGCTAAATGCTATGTAGGGTAAAGTGCTACACCACAGAGCCACCTCTTGAACCCGTAGGAGCCACACCTAGAATCTCACATAACTTGTTAATCCTGTTTGTAATCCGATTATTATTAAAATTCATAATCTTTTATATATCCAATCACAATTTTGTTTCTATTCGATGTGAGACTGTTGTAATGAATTAACGTTCGAGAATTAAAGTGTTAGGAGCCTCACAGTTTGAGGACCAACAGCATTTTGGGCTCTCAAAAAGCAGAGATCACTAAACAAGGTTTTNTATTACTCTTTAAAAAAATAAATTCAGATAGAATATGAAGTGATTAGATTTCGAGCTTGAGACTTCCATAAATAAAAATTTTTACAAAAAATCAGAAATAAGGTTTTTTTTTTTTTTTTTTTTTTTTTTTTTTTTTTTGATTAAACAGGGATATACCCCACTAAACAAGTATGAAATGACACAAAGAACATGAACTAAAGCAACATATTTGCACAAGACACTCACATTACATGCTTAATCTTTTAATCAGATCTCTTGCTCACACCACAACTCTCAAATATAGTAACACACATTAAGACCAAGAAGTTACAAGAGAGAATGAACATATCACAAGCTTTATTCTTAGCATACATTCAATTCAAATCACCGAGTTTTCGACGCGCTCCTCTTGGATCAATTTCGCCGTTCCTTTCTCGCTCGTCGCCTCCTGATGATCGCCGAGGCTCCTCATCGGAACTCCTTCACCGGCCACGACATTCTTTCCGCGGCGCTTCTTGACCTTTTGAGCCCAACCAACAAGGCCCTCTTGCACATGTTCATCGAATATCGCCTTTTTGAATGTGCTCCCCATCTTTTTCATTTCATGTTTTACATTTCGTCGTAAGCGATTTTAAGTTACCTTTTAAATCGCGCTTTTAAAAGACAAATTTGATATTTGAACTCACCTGAGTAACAATAGCATAAAGAGGCAAAGTGCTGTAGCCGCAGAGAACTTGCACAATGACACTGAAAAAAAAAATACAAACAAGAATAAAAATAAGAACTAAGAACATGAAAACATACGAATTTACGTATATCAGGAAGTTCACCTGATGACTAATCTGGGGATAATGTAACCAACTTTCCCCATAATGCATGATGGAAACTGTACGTCGTCTGCGCGAAATTTTTAGCACTTTTGTATGCTGTTCAAGAAATTAACTATTCTCATCCAGAAAGAAACTAAGCGAAGTCGCAAGATTTGTGCAGCTTACCAGTATCCAGAAGAAGTATGCGATTTCAAACGCGTTCCTGAAAAGGATGAAGTGGATTAAGAAGAGCACGATCTTAGGGCGGTGGAACGAGAAGAGATCGTCGGATGGAGTCACGACTAAGTCGCCCTCGATGGCGGAGTGCTTTTCCGCGACCTCATGGGCCAACTGGGTGATAATGTACTCCAACTTGCCGCCCAAAATTAGGAGCAGCTGCGAGTTTTCGTAGCTCATTGATAATAAAGCAAGATAAATTTGATTGTTCGTATCGAACATACTGAATGTTAATGCAAGCACATCAGCAGCTGCTGCTGATGCTGATGCGCACAAATATCTTAGAGGGGAAAAAAGAAAAACTTACAATTAAAGGAACGAGAAATTAACCATGATAAGAAGTTCGCAACCTTATACCGACAACTTTCTTAAAATCAGCTTCGAGGGCTCTGATCATGTAGTTGTAGAAATTGAATTTTGGGTTCCCTGGGCAATGATTCTGAAAAAAAAAAGAGAAAAAGATCAGGAACAATGATTTTCGATCGATTAATAACTAAAAATGATCACGCACGCAATGTCGCGATTTATAAGCGTATATTTACCATTATAAAACCGAGTCTCATCGTAGTGTAGTCCGATTTAGTAACAGATCCATAGAATTGCTTGAAAAAAGCATGCTGAAAACAGAAGAAAATCAGCTTTTTTATGTCAGTATATGCAGTAATTTTTTTGGCAGATTAATCAGAATAATTTATATTAGCAGTTAATGAACTTGGAAAGAATTTTGGCTCCTACCAACCAACCGATTGTTGTCGAAAATTTTCCGTAATCCTTGAAGCGCTTTTGGATGAATTCGAATTGATTCACATGAGTGATCTTGTTAGCAGCTGCAAACAGTGTTGTCACGAGTCCCAGCACAAATTTAGTATGTTAAATTATATAAAATAACTATTTTTCTCTAAAACTTAAGAAGCTACTAAAAGATGGTGCTTTTATATTTTATAGGAATAATTGTTTATATTCTCCTGGAAAGTTTATGGTTTTTTCTATTTATCTCTCTTAGATGGCTAATATTAAAAATACTATTTTAATATTTCAAGTTATTTGAAATATACTCCTACTAGAGTTAAATTCTGTTACTGAAATGTTAGGAACAGTCATTATTTTTGCAAAATTACTATTTTGCCCTTTTAAATATACTTTTTTGTTATCATCAGCTTTTCTTATTTGCCCTTAAGTTAGGGACAAAAAAAATATTTTGACGTTTTGCCTTTTTAAATATACCCTCCTACCGTCGTTAACTTATCTTATTTGCCCTTAAGTTAGAGGCCAAAAAGGCATTTTAGCTATTTTTTTAAAATTTTGGTAGGCATTTAATTCGAATTTAATCTGATATGACTTAACAGGTACTAATAGCTAGCGAAGTTATTTTTTAATAACGAAAAAATATACAAGGGGTATATAAAATATTTAGGAAGTTTTGAGAGGTATATTAGATATTATATATCCCTATTTATATTCAACATCTCTGTTAAAATGTTGAAATGGAATGCAGATGAAACAAACTGAAACTCGGGTAAAAGGTTGATAATTCTTCGCAAATTCAAGTAAAAATTTCGAATGAAGTAAAAATATTTCGATAGTACGTAGGATATATGAAATGAATCATGCATAACCATACATACCAGTTTCAACCTCATTCTGAATTGAATTCTCCCAGTGTCTCCACATGTGCATCTTAAAATGATCAGCATAAGATGTTAGGTGCAAAATCATGCATAGAAGCGCTTTTATCGCGCGAACGCGAAAACAAGCCCCCTCAAAAAAAATTTATTTTCATAAATAGTCCCACCAATTTTATAATTATAATTTTGGTTCTATCACCGCCACGCAGACGCCACGTAAACGCCATGCGAGAAGGATGGAGTCCAGTGTTACTTATATTGTCCTCGTGGTCAACCGGTATAATATAATAGAGACGGTAAATTATTCACCATATTTAGATACAGTGAATGAATTATCGTATTCAACTTATTCCAACATCTCCAGCCTACTCGCGTGGCATTTATATGGCGCCTGCGTGGCGGGAATAGGACCAGAATTATAATTATAAAATTGATGGAGCTATTTGTGAAAATAATTTTTTTAGGGGGGCAGATGCAAAAAAAAAACCCCCAAAACAATGCATATTATATGAGTACAACAACAAAAATAAGTTTTTAAAAAAGGAAAAAAAAAAAAGAAGAAAAGGAAGTGCTAATCTACATTAATTGTTACCTTAGCTGTTCCTAAAAGAACGGTGATTAGGCTGAGAAGTACATGAGTGACCGCTAAAACAAAGATGAAGATGTGTAATTGGTGAATCGCCTCCAAAGAAAGTAATGGAACTTTTCCCTGCATGTTTTAGATACCCAAAAATAAAAAATAAAAAGCAAATATGGTTTAATTGAAATTTTTAATGTTAAATATAAAAATATATAAACATAATTCTCTAATAATTTAAGCTTTTAGAGTACAACGGTTATTTCACATGATATTAAAAAAAAAGATGTTCTAAATTTGAGTCATGCCACGCTCATAATTAAGAACTTAAGCTTTTAGAGTGCTTTATACATATGAAAATTACCTCTCAGTTATTTAGAATAGGTTTTTTTTTTTCTTTTTGGTTGACACCTTCTTAATTTTCTTTTTTTTTTATCTGACCTATTTTAGTCAATCAATTTGCAAATTTTGTTAAAATCATCACTGATTCAATCAAATTTTATCAATTAACAACTAATAGAGCTGTTAATTCTAACCTAAACGAATAAAAGTTGAAGTTAAATTTGAGAATTCTATTTCAAAATATCTTATAATTGAGAGGTTTCCCTTTATTTTTGCCTAGATAACTAAAGTATTTTCTTAAAAAAAAAAAAGAAATGTAGTGGGGACCAAATTTTTTTTTTTTTTTTTTGAGAAAAAGGTAGCGCGCTACCCGCTTCATTCATTCAGTGAGTGAATTAAGCTACATGGGAGAGACAGCAAGGCCTCGACGAAAGGCGGAAAAAAAAAAATTAAAAAAAAATAAATAAATAAATAAATATATATATATATATATATATATATATATATATATAGTACGGTCACTCTACTAGACTAAGTTTCCTCCACAGGTCTGTCAACTGCTTAATCTTATAAATACCGACTGATGGATCGCTCTGTGTCGTTCCGAAGATCGCTTTATTCCTAGATTCCCAAGAGACCCACCAGCAGGCTATAATTCCTATCAGACCGGTTGCGGTCGGATGTGTTCTCATTCTTCCTACCCATCTATCCCAGACTTGACGCACTTCCTCACCTAGATCTCCCAACTGGACATCCTCCTGGGTCATTACCATAAGAAATCTGGTAATTATGCACTGTGTGAATAAGTGGTCAACCAAATTTGCACTGTGGGGACCAAATTTTAAAAACCAAAAAGCTTGAGAGTCCGACCAAAACTTTGATCAGGTCGTTAGCTCGACACAATTTTGTAAGCCATATGATTTTTCCACGCCCAAACCATTAAAAAAAAAAAAGAAAAAAAGAAAAAAAAAAAAACTAAATTACAGAAAAGAAAATTTTAATATTCGTTTTTTTATTTTTTTCTGACTTTTAAAAACTTATATTTTACCCTCTTAAAAAATAAAAAATATTCACAGAAAAATACGGTGTTAACTATAACGACAAAATGATCAAGTTGCCCTCTTTCTGTACGTCTCCTCCCCAACTCTCCTCCATCGGCAGCCCCTCCTCCGTCCTCTGCGCTCCCTCGACTCCAACCCTCCGCACTCCCTCGACTCCAGCTTCGACTCTGCTTGCTCCACTTGCTCCTCCTGCACCCTCTCCGCCCTTCTATTTGGCGACGGTGGGAAGGAGGTCGGGATGGGGGCGCGGACGAAGGGGTGTGCGAGGGCGAAACAACAGAGAAGGGCGAGGGCATAGGTGTAAGCTCGAATGGAGGGGTGGGAGAGGACGAGGCGGCAAAGGAGGGTGAGGCAACATGGACGAGGAGGTTGTCGGCGAGGAAGGAGGCAGCACTGCTGAGGGGTGGGTTCTAAAGGTATTTTGAATATTAAAAAAAATATAATAATAGAATATAAATGGAATCCAAACTGAATACTGACGGAAGGGACGGAAGTTTACATCTCTCATTTTTTTAAAAGAGCAAAATATAGATTTTTAAAAGTCAAGAGGAAAGTAAAAAAACAGATATTAACAAAGAGGTTTATTTATAAATTATATAAAACCTCTCTATTAAAATCCGATTTTTTACTTTCCCCTCTTGCCATTTAAAAACCTACACTTTACCTCCTTGTAAAATAAAAAATGGTCACAGAGGGTTACGGTGTAAACTGTGATGACAAAATGATCATTTTGCTTCTCACCATTTTTGGCAACAGAAGAAAAAGTTAAGAGCATTTTTAGCATAAAAAAATATATAATAATATTTTATAAACGAAATCCTAACGGATCACTAACGGCAAGGAATGAAGTAAACATATTTTATTTTACAATGGGATAAAGTGTAGGTTTTTAAATGATAGAGAAAAAAGTGAAATTTTGAATTTTGACAGAAAGATTTTCTATAATTTAGCCTTATATAATTTCGCCAAAAAAAAAATCCTCTTTTCACTATAGAAGTTTCTCCGTTCGAATATCAACACAGTATTAAAACAAACCTTTAATATTCAAGCACAGAATGAATCACACGGCTCACTGTCTTAACAAAGTATAAATCATTAACGGATATAGTGCGGGCAGTACCTTCCTCTGGCAATGATCCGACCCCGCCCCTCCGCCGGCCAGGATCCGCCGGACGCCGCCGAGCGCGCCGGAGAAGACGGCGTCCCCGTAATGCGCCACCGCCGCCTTCGCGGACGCCGAGGGCTCTCTCTTGCATGGGAGCAACTTGTGGGTGAGCTTCTCGGGTATGCATATCTTCTGAATGGGCCCTTGGAACACCGTCATCAGCAGGGAGATGAATCCCAGCAGCATCAACTCTATCATCAAAAATTTTCCACCAAACATAACTTAAAACAAATTTACTACCAACCCAACAAAGAAGAAATTGATTGAGAATGCGTTGTCCGAATGCATCTGCTTTAATGCTTTGCCGTCTGTTTGCTCTTGCTTCTGCTTTTATCCTACTCAAGTAAATTAAGCATTCGATACCAAAAGAAAAAAAAAAAAGAAAAAAAAAAGAAAAAGAATATAAAGCTTTTGTTTTCTCAGGAAAACAAAATTGAGATTTCTGAGTCTCAGAAGTAGAAACTTTGTCCGGCGTAGTCGTTTCTTTTGATTTTTTTGGTGAAAACAGATTTTCGATCTTCATGAAATTGTGTTGCATAGGATATGATGAACCGTGCGCAATCTTTGGATTCAGAATACTTGTTCGAAGAAAATAAAGTAAAATGAAACAAAAGCTTAGTAAAAATATTGTCATTCATCACTTAGTCACGCTGCGTTGCGAGCACACCTATGACAACCAACATATCAAATTATATAGAATTAATATTTAAGGAAAGGAAAATTTGCAGTAATGCAAAATAGGGCCTCAATTTGGTACTCCTAAATCCGCGCTGCGGAAAGAATTAAGTTTTCAAGAGGTATATTACAGGTGTATGTGTTTCACTTAAGGGATTATTTGGTTATACATAATTGTAACTGCGCTGTAGCTGTAACTCTACACAGATCCAAATTTGGCTTCTATTTTGATGCATTTGAATTCAATCGCCGTAATTGCAACTGCGTGAGGAGGATTAACTGTAATAGCTAGAACTATACTTAAATTAATCGCAGTTTCAACTGCAGCATTGAAAAAGAGTAATTTTTAACACACGCAACTCTCCAAAGGAAGTCCCCGAAGCAACTTACCTTCTTAATAACCATTTAATTTTTTTTTTTGTTTTTCTTTTCCTGTATAGAGATCATCATCTCACCACCCCATATATGAAATACTAAAAATTCGTAAATGCATTTCTCAACCACGTATATACAGCCAATTAACAAAGTATTTTACACTTGTTATATTTTTCATTATATCTAACCAAATAAGATGCATGTAATTATAATTATTGTATTTTCAACTAAATTATATTTATAATCATGTCGAACCAAACGATCTCTTAAATGCGTTACTTAAACAAGATTTAATAAAATAGCACGAAAAATGTAAATAAAGAAGAGAGAGAGAGAGAGAGAGAGAGAGAGAGAGAGATGGAGAAGGGAATGACCTTCTTTTACTTTGAGAAGGGCCTCAAAAAGGGGTTTCTGGTTCTTCTTCTTCAGAACCTGCAACATAAATAAATGCCAATTGATAATATTTATCATATAATTCCTTTAATTATAACTAATTAAATACCTTTGTTTAGCATCAATTCACTACACAAATAAACAAATTTGAAACTCAATGAACTCAAATGAAACTTTTTTTTTTTTGTGAGAGAGATAGGTAGCACGCTACCCACTTCATTTATTTAATTTAGAAATAAATTTAGCTAGAAATGTGAATCAATTAGGATTCAAACTTGGGATCTCGGGTGTTAACCACCAAGTCCTTTGCCACTTGCTCTAGGGACCGTCGGTAACTCAAATGAAACTTAAATTGAATTGGATTTGGGTTCAAATTAATTAACCAACTGTTTGGAATGAGAAGTGATTAGATATTAGTCTTTTGTTTAGACTCTATACATAGTTAATTCAGTCGAAAATCAAGTCTATTAAAAATAAAAAATAAAAAATAAAAGATCTCTATATATGGCAAAGCAAAAATTGAAATGTTACAAATTCAAATTTTTGTTCATAAAAAGTTTGTTTCCTTCATTTGTGATCACCAAACAAGTGGTAAAGATGGTTTCATTCATTTGCATAAGAGAGAGAGTGAGAGAGAGAGAGAGAGAGAGAGAGAGTTAAATCGTACATAGCAATCTCATTTTCATCAAAAGCTTAACGCTAGTAAAAAAAATGATATTTTCATATTTAACATTCTCTCTCGTATTTAGATTCGAGATTTTTTTGATAGGTTCATAATGTGAAATTGAATTAAGAAAAAACTTCAAAAGACCCCCCTTGTTGTTTCATACTTTATCACTTTAATTAGTACCCTACGGTTTAAAGTGTATCAAGTTAGTACCATGTGGTTTTTCACTTTATCACTTTAGTACCCTATGGTTTAAAGTGTATCAAAGTTAGTACCCTGTGGTTTTGCACTTTATCACTTTAGTACCCTGTGGTTTCATACTTTATCACTTTAGTACCCTATGGTTTAAAGTGTATCAAGTTAGTACCCAGTGGTTTTTCACTTTATCACTTTAGTATCCTGTAGTTTAAAGTGTATTAAGTTATACCCTGTGGTTTTGCACTTTATCACTTTAGTATCCTGTGGTTTTAATTTTGTATCAAGTTAGTACCCTGTGGTTTTTAAACCAGAGGGTACTAAAATGATAGAGTGAGAAACCACAGGGTACTAAAGTGATAAAGTGCAAAACCACATGATACTAACTTGATATACTTTAAACCATAAGGTACTAAAGTGATAAAGTGATAAACCACAGGATACTAATTTGATACATTTTAAACAACATGGTACTAAAGTGAAAAAAAGTGAAACCACAAGCGGAATTTTTGAAGTTTTTTCTTGAATTAAATATGAGAAAATCAATTATACTAAGAGTCTTGCACAATGCAAGTTTAAAACTTTTTATTATGATACCATTTAAATAATATAAAATTATTTTTTAAAAAGTTTAAGCTAGTAGAGACTAGATAGCAGTATTTTCATATTTAATTNAAGATCAGGGAGAACAAGTTGGAGAAGTGACCATTAATTTCATTTTTTCATTAGACTTTGTATTAGTCATTATTAGTATTATTAGTATTGTTAGTATTATTATTAAGATTGTTAATTTATTATTATTAATAAATTAACAGGTTGGGGAAAAAAAAATAGTAGGAGAGTTGGTCAAAATTAAAAAAGAAAATTGTGATTTAGGGCGCCGAATAGGTGCAACCCCTCATGGAGAAATTTTCTATGTAGATCGTGCTTGGCCCATTTATTTGCACCCCTTCGTATTAACAAGTTAAAAGTTTTTTTAAAAAGTTTAAGCTAGTAGAGACTAGATAGCAGTATTTTCATATTTAATTATACTCTCTCTCTCTCTCTCTCTCTTCTAGATTGACTCGAGACTTTTTTTTGATAGGTTCACAACATAGAATTTAATAAAATATGAAAAAATCAATTATACCAAGAGTTTAACATGACTCGAATTCAAAACATCTTGCTTTGATATCGTATTAAATAATATAAAATAACCGTTAAACTCTAAAAACTTAATATATATAATTTATATATACCTTGCCAAGGCGGTGCAGGAGACGCTCGAAGAAGAGGGAGATGAGGACGATGGCGGAGCACACGGCCGCGACGATCCATGTCGGCGTGAACTCCAGCGTCAGCTCCGTCGTTGCCGCTCCTCCGCCGCCCCCCGCCATTACTATGTTCCTTCACCCTTTATGCCCAGCACTTTCTCTATGTGCACGCATTATATATATATATATATATATATATATATATATATATATATATATATGAAGATCAGGGAGAACAAGTTGGAGAAGTGACCATTAATTTCATTTTTTCATTAGACTTTGTATTAGTCATTATTAGTATTATTAGTATTGTTAGTATTATTATTAAGATTGTTAATTTATTATTATTAATAAATTAACAGGTTGGGGAAAAAAAAATAGTAGGAGAGTTGGTCAAAATTAAAAAAGAAAATTGTGATTTAGGGCGCCGAATAGGTGCAACCCCTCATGGAGAAATTTTCTATGTAGATCGTGCTTGGCCCATTTATTTGCACCCCTTCGTATTAACAAGTTAAAAGTTTTTTTAAAAAGTTTATAGTTATTTTCTAATGATAGTGAAATTTTAAAATAGTACTAAAATTAATGACAGATCATTAATTTTGTGCGGTTGAATTACATTTATACTTAAGGTTTGTTTGGTGCCAAGAGCTATCTAAAGCTATTTATGAGAAAATTTTAAAAAAGGGATAAAAATATATATAGTATAGTATATGTACATTATTTTTGGTAAAATTAGATAAATTATTGCATAATGGAATTATTGCGATTTATACAATGTATAGTGTTAAGGTATTTCTCTCCTTTTCTTATTATTATTATTACTATTATTATTATTATTATTATTATTATTTGTGGAGTTTTCTTTGTGTCTCGAATCAAAATTACGAAAAAATTAATCATCATCTCCTTAAGCTGTGGAAATGTGGTCTATGTACAAGATATGATTAATTGTTTCTTTTCAAGGAGTTGACTTAGGCAAAAAAATAAAAAATAAAAAAAAAAAACGTTATGGAAATATGTAGATGATCACTCCCAAACATTCCTTTATCAATTGGTAGAGTATGTTTGGTAGTACGCAGTTGCTACTGTAGTGCAAATCTAACCACGTATGAAGCTAATTTAGTTATTACTATCTCAATTCGTTTCCGCGAGTACGCAGGGATTACTTGCAAATTTGCAGATATATATAGATACTAAGTTTTCTTATCCAAAATATTATGGATATAATAAGTGGGTGCCCGTTAAATTATACGGATTTTGGATAACCTGCAGGTATCTATAAATACTCACATATATAATTTTTAATAGATTAAAATGAAATAGTAAATATTCTTTTTATTTTATCCGTTCTTAGAATCCTACTACTAATTTCTCCTAATGGCCTTTTTTTTCTTTATTATCCATTGTATCATATGTTGTGATATTTTAAACAATAATTAAGATTTTAATGGTTTAAAAATAATATATATCTTATTTGTGTGTAAAAAGTATAAATATAGAAAAAAATAATAATAAGGATTATTATGGGAAACCCATATACCTGCTCACTCGTGAGCAGGTATGGATAAAAATGATGGTTATTCAAAAATTTATGAATAAATTCTAACCGTGTTCATATAACACGTGGATACAATGATCCGTCCGGAGGTTGCCCAACTTCTTCGTTTGCAAGGTATAGTTGGAACTGTAAGAGAAGGCTCAACTGTCCGAATTAGTCACAAATCCAACTGCAGCAATTGGAAAAAATAATTAATTTTAAACTAGTAGAAAACATACCTACCTAACTAGTTTTTAAACAAAAAAAAAATTCCCTTTTATCTTGCGGGTAATCTCACCAATCAATATATGTAATAATAAAATTCAATCATTATATCCAACCAAACAAAATATATATAATTATAATCGCTACATTTTCAATTACATGTATTTTCAACTATACTGTATATTAAATATAAAAATATTTAAACACTATTTTTTAATAGCTTAAGCACGTATAACAGTTGTTTCACATGGTATTAGAACAGAAAATCCTGCGTTCGAGTCGTATCAGGCTTCTAATATTATTAATTTTTTCCTATTTAATTTAAGCCCATGTATATAGGTCTACCAAAGACTTTAAGTCTAAACGCATGTATTTTGAATCATTCAACTTGGACATAATAAAATTTCCTTTGTTACTATTATATTCGTTACATCACTACAATATATGCAAGTGAAACTAACATATATTATGATGAAGTCAAAATGTGATTTTTATGAAAAACAAGAGTGTTAACTGGTGTAGCTACATCCAATGTTTTTGTTATATATAAAAGCTTTTAATATTTGAAAAACAAATATATTGATAAGTTGGTTGTTGAGTGCATGATTGATTAGATATTGTAGGAGATAAAGGAAATATATTATATATTCCTCATTATATATGCTTGGCCAATTTGCATAAAAATTCACTTATTTTGGGCTTTTGCAAAATCGAACCACCTTTTTCATTTTTGCAAATTCAGTCCGTTTTTTTAGCAAACTGACCAAAATACCCTTATACCTTTTTCTCTCTCCTTTTTTTTTTCTCTCGTTCTTTTTTTCTTTCTCTTCCCAGAGAGCGGAGAAGGCGGCTTGTCCGGCGCATCCTTACCCTTTTCTTCTTTCTCTTCCCAGAGAGCGGAGAAGGCGGCTTGTCTGGCGCATCCTTACCCTCGCCCGCACACCCCCACACCTTCCTCGTCTCTGACCCTGCCGAGGCCGCACCGCGACTTTTTTTTTTTTTTCCTCTCCGACTCTCCTCCACCGTTTCCGACGACGACGCCTCTCTCGCCCTTCCCAGTCCTTCTCGTCCTCTACCTCTCCTTCCTTCTCTGCCGCCTCCGACGCTTCGCCGACGCCGACAATATGCCGGTGCATCCTTACCCTCGCCTGCACACCCCTGCACCTTCCTCGCCTTCGACCCTGCTCAGGCGATATCGCGACTCTTTTTTTTTTTCTCTTCGACTCTCCTCCACTATTTCCGACGACGACGCCTTTCTTGCCCTCCTCCTCCCTTCTCGTCCTCTCCCTCTCCCTCCTCATTTGCCGCCTCCGACGATGATGCATTTCGGCGTCGGCGCCGACACCGTGGAGATCACTGCAGCGTTGCAGCCTCGGAGCGGGTGGTACTTAGCGGCATCGTCGCCGGCGCCGTGACCATTGGCAAAAAGGGGTGACCAAAAAAATTATAAAAGAAGCAAGAAAAAAAAATAAAGATAAAAAATTATAGAAAAAGAAGGATGAAAATGAAATTGCATCGTTAACTGAAAAAAAAAATTATAAATTGTATTACATAAAATGTAAACTGCAGCTTTAAGATGAAAATTATACTTTTAAATAAAAATTACACTCTTTGAGAGATATTTACACTGTTTATCCTCTTATTGCACTCTTTCAGATGTAAACTACATCCATTAAGATGAAAGTTGCACTCTTTAAACGAAAATTGCACTGTTTCTCCTCTTGTTGCACTATTTCTCCTCTTGTTACATTATTTTTTATCTTAAACTGCACCCCTTTAAGAGATATTTATACTATTTCTTCTCTTGTTATACTGTTTCTTCTCTTGTTGCACTATTTCTCCTCTTGTTACACTGTTTTTATATTAAACTGCACCCTTTAAGAGGAGAAACAGTATAACAAGAGGAGAATAGTGCAATAAGAGAAATGTTAAAATCGGAACGGCGAAAAATAGATCCAGAAAATAACTTAATGCAAGAAAAGAAAAGATAAGCGGAAAGAACACACCGATATTTATGTGGTTCGGCCAACGGCCTACGTCCACGGGCGAAGACGGAGCAAATAATTTATTAATGTCGAAAAGGCGGAGTACAAGAAAGATCTCTCAAAAGAATCCCATAATCCAAATAAATAAATTGACGCGCATATGCTTATTGCATCTCCAAATTACCACGTCCGTACAATAAGATTCTTCGGCTCGGCAGGTTGACTTAATTAATTTGGCACCAAACACCGACAGCACCCAAGAAGGAAAAACAATGATGGCTAATTAATTAGAGGATTGCATGCCGGCTTCATTAGAGATTCCCTCTAATTAGAATAGAGTTTTATCTCCCTTCACACGTTGTTGCTGGCCGTTCGGATGGACCACCAGATTTAATTAATTTTGCATGGCTCTTAATTTGGTCGCTACTTTATTAACTTGGCCGTAGCATGTATTTATAATACATGTCTCCTAATTAGAGTCTAATTCTAATTCAATTAGAATTATACTTCTAATTATAATCCATATATGCCAAATTAAATCTAAATAATATCTAATCCCAATTAGATTAGAATTTATCCTCAATTTAGA
Organism: Ananas comosus; assembly: GCF_001540865.1. Taxonomy (NCBI): domain Eukaryota; kingdom Viridiplantae; phylum Streptophyta; class Magnoliopsida; order Poales; family Bromeliaceae; genus Ananas; species Ananas comosus. The sequence continues at coordinate 8,790,053 of NC_033641.1, forward strand.
TAACTACAAATCTAAACCAAATATAACAAGAAAAAAGTGTGCAACAAGAGGAGAAACAGTATAAATATCTCTTAAATGAGTGCAGATTAAGATAAAAAACAGTGTAACAAGAGGAGAAATGGTACAACAAGAGAAGAAACAGTGCAACTTCGTTTAAAGAGTGTAATTTTTATCTTAGTGGGTGCAGTTTACATCTAAAAGAGTGCAATAAGAGGAGAAACAGTATAAATATCTCCCAGAGAGTGTAATTTTTATCTTAAAGCTGTATTTTACATCTTAAGTAGTGCAACTTATAATTTTTTTTTGCAATTAACGATGCATTTCATCTTCATCCTTCTTTTTCTATATTTTTTTATCTTTATTTTTTTTTCTTCCTTTTTCTACAATTTTTTTGGTCACTCCTCTCTGCCAATGATCACGGTGCCGACGACGACGCGGCCTCAGCAGGATCGGGGCGAGGAAGGTGCAGGGGAATGCAGACGAGGTGCGCCGGCATATTGTTGGCACCGGTGAAGATGCGTCGTCGTCGGAGGCGGCAGAGAAGGAAGGAGAGGTAGAGGACGAGAAGGACGGGGAAGGGCGAGAGAGGCGTCGTCGTCGGAAACGGTGGAGGAGAGTCGAAGAGGAAAAAAAAAAAACAGTCGCGATGCGGCCTCGGCAGTGTCGGAGACGAGGAAGGTGCGGGGGTCTGCGGGCGAGGCTGCTTTCTGGGAAGAGAGAAAAAAAGAACGAGAGAAAAAAAAAAAAAGAGGGGAGAGAAAAAGGTATGAGGGTATTTTGGTCAGTTTGCTGAAAAAGCGGACCGAATCTGCAAAAGCGAAAAATGTGGTCTGATTTTGCAAAAACACAAAATAAGTGAATTTTTTATGCAAATTGGCCTATATGCTTCCCCAATTTAAAGATTTCTAAAAATTAAATTAAAAATTCTAGCTTTTCGAAATCTCTTGGTACCATCAGGTAATAATAATAATAAGGCTAAATTACACAAAACCCCCCTGTAATAACCCGCTTTTTCACTTTCCCCCCCTGACATTTAAAAACCTACACTTTGCCCCCCTGTAAAATGAAAAATGTTCACAGGGGGGTTACGGTGTGTAAAATGACCATTTTGCCCCTCGCCATTGTCGTCTTCTTCCCCATCTTCCTCAGCCGCCCCTTCGTTCGGCCGCGATTTCGACCTCAATCGGCCGCGATTTCTCTCCATTTCCTTCTCCACCTGCTCCTCTTCTCCTCCTGCACCCTCGCCGCCCTTGATTTCGGCGGCAGTAGGAGAAAATTGAGGTGAGCGACAGTAGGAGAAGGGCAAAAAAGACGAAGGCGAGGCGGCGGAGGACGACGAAGGGGATGTGGGTGAGGGTGAGGCAGTGGAGGACGGCGAAGCGGCTAGGCGGCGAGGCGGCGAGGCGACGGCGAGGTGGCGAGTCGGAGGGAGTCGAAGCAACAGGGAGATGGCGGAGGGGTATTTTCGGTATAAAAATATATTTTTTAACGGAACCCTGACGAAACCCTAACGGTAGGGGGTGAAGTGCACATTTTTTATTTTACAAGGGGGCAAAGTGTAGGTTTTTAAATGTCAGGGAGGAAAAGTAAAAAAGCGGGTTATTACAAGGGGGTTTTCTATAATTTAGCCTAATAATAATAATAATTCAATTCTTCAGAAGAATTTGATGAAATTTCCCCCCATATATATATAAATAATGCTCATCAAAATACTTTTATTCGAGGTCGAATTTGACGAGAATTTTTTTGCTATTTGTTATATTTCAGTGAAAATTCAAAAAATTCTAATTTAAATTAGTAATGATATTGAAATGAATTCTTGTATTTTACCAAAAAATAAAAGTAAATAGAATTCGGTTTAACACTGATTTAACCAAAAGATTTAATTATACTTGGCCTTGGTGCCAAACGGAGTGTTTGCATTGACGGTGTCACCTTCTCTACAGATTGTTTTTAGCGCGAGTGGCAAAAAGTTTGATGATTGGTTCTGAAAGCCTCGATTTTGAAGCCTGATTATTTTATATTTTCAACTAAGTTTATTTCAAAAAATATGAACGAAGCGAATAACAAAGTTACTATTCTCTCAAAAAGACTCTTGGCATCTTCCCTCTGCTGAATATAAAAATTAATTTTTTATAGCTTAAGTTTTTAAAGAACAAAAGTTATTTTATATTGGGAAAACTTCAAATACCCTCCGGTGGTTTCGCACTTTCTCACTTTAGTACTCTGTGGTTTAAGGTGTATCAAGTTAGTACCCTGTGGTTTCGCACTTTCTCACTTTAGTACCCTGTGGTTTAAAGTGTATCAAATTAGTACTCTATGATTTCATTTTTTTATCAAGTTAAATACCCTGTGGTTTTATTTTTCTCTTTTTATTATCCATTTCGGAGTATTTTTTCGTTAAATCTGTGTAAAGTTAAAACTAAAGGATACTAAAATGAATATTCGATAAACCTAGGTAGAGTATGAAATTTTTTTGTATATAATTTAACAAAATATTAAACCACATGGTACTAAAATAAGAAAGTGCGAAACCACATGGTACTAACTTTATGCACTTTAAATCACAGGGTACTAAAGTGAAAAAGTGCGTAACCACGAGAGGGTATTTGAAGTTTTTCCTTTTATATTCTTTATTATGGTGGGAGGAGATTTTGAATTCAAATCCCTAGTATTAAAGTAGAAGATTTTGAGTTCAAGTATTGCCATGCTGCAAAATGTGTATAATATCAAAACATGAGATTTTAAATTCAAATCTCATTAGACTCCTAATATTATTATTATTTTTTATTTAATTCAAGTTTACATGTTGGACCTATCAAAAGTCGTGAAAGAAGTGTTGAATATAAATAATAAAAATATCATTCTCTACTGCCTTAAATTTTTGAAAAAAATATTATTATTTTATATAACTTAACACCCACAATAAATTGGCAATTAAGTAAAATCAATTTAAAACATCTTACGTAAAAAAAAAATTATGTTTTCATTAAATTTTTTCGCTGGGGATGTTTCTATACACAACTACCAATTACAGCACGACACGTGGAACCAAACTGCCCAACGGAATACAACGAGTCGGACGCAGGACACGTGTCTCAAATCTACTTGCTGAAAACTTGCATCCCCTACTTTTGACATCAAATTTTTTAAAAAAAGAAAAAAACTTCAATTGAAACTTTGTAAACTTCTACTACTGAGGAAGTGCAAAATTTAATTACACCTATAAAACATGACGGAAAATCCTGCATCTTTCGATTCGAAACAAAATTTAAACTTCACACACCAAGATGGCGATTCAAAGTATGCACTACATGAGAAAGAATGTAGGGATAAAATAAGTTAAGTTAGCAGGGTATCTATGTTAAGACTTTCAATGTTGGTAAAATGTATTTTGTTCACATGAACTCAGATTCCGCGGCTGCTTTTGAATCATAGCACAGGTCAGAAAAATAGCTATCACAAGCAACGCCGGAGACTCATCTTATAACTCAAATGCCGAGACGAAGAAAAGGGAAAGTTACAACATGGTTTTTGTTTTCTCCCTTCCGAGTCCCTTTTGTGAATCACAAGCAATACATTGAAAAGATGTTCTGAGAGGTTCCGGATGTCTCTCACCTGGAGTCATCGACGCGCTCTCCGAGAAGCAACGTGCTTTAGAATCTGTAGCTGGGGTCGACGTCCATTGCCCACGCGAATTTCGCGAGAAGTGATTTGTTGAATATCTGAATGAGCTCGAAACAGTCTTTGTGTAAGGATTAAGCTAGGAAACGCAATATAGTCCAGTAAAAGAAAATGGGTAAACAGCACAAGTTGTCAATCTTTTAACCTCGCTTTTGTTTGATACTCTACTAATCATTAAATCATTACAATTCAGTTTATAAAGTTTAGGTTCCGTCGCGATCATTGATCCTTGCATTAAGGTTTTTCCGCTAAAGTGCTTTTCATTAGGGTTAATTTCGCTCGTTGGGAAATGAACAACGAAAAAAGAGCAAAACCTATTTGTAATGTAATAAATTACACGGAAAAGATTGTTCACCAGGACATACAAGAGAAGGAACAAAGATCATTAATGAAAAGCCACATTACCTTCTCAATGGGAACTTCATGGCGCTTGCACCACGCAACGGATATTCTAGGGTCGAGATAATTGATCTTAGACGTCCCCAATGCCACCGTCTTCAAATCCTCCTTTATCTTTTTATCCAGCTCCATCTTCTCTATCTTCGCATTCGTCTGTGCAAGCTTCTTCTGTATCCTGCAAGTTATAATTTGTATAAGATTTCATAAAAATTTCTTAATTGATGATCTTAATATTATCGTTGTGTATATTACGCTTCAGGGGACAAGTTCCTCTTCGTCTTCCCATCTGCGTCTTTAAGTGGAGGCTTCCCTTTTCTTGCCCTACTCAAATCCACCTTCAATTCCTCCCGTAGAGCCTGGAATCATCACCGCTATAGGGAATTAGATATTTGATAGGGATTTTCGCAAAAACAATCCAATTTGTTACCGATTTTGCACTTCCAATCGACATTTTAAGTTTATACAACTTTGCTCTCAAATTTCTCCCTTGGACAGAAATGTCCCTGGCTCGCCATGCATTGTATAATGCTTTATAGATTTTAGGTCAAGGATGGTCCAAGAAAGAATATTTCTCCGTAGTTGTATCAAAAATGGATCGAAGGAGAGAATTGTGAAAATGTGGATACTTTATATTTTGCAAAGAGGGCTACTTAATAAGATGAGGATTAAAGCAAATTATTCTATGAATGAATACATAGGTACGTTAGTAGATCAAACCTTTAGTTCGTCAATCTTTTCATTCAATCTAGACATCTGGGATTCGTGGGACTTCGAAACACTGCGCTGATGATTGCATATGATAGCGACCTGTTTTCGTTTTACTAGAATACGTTAGTACGAATTATTATTCACGTAAGAACATTCGTAAACGTGAAAAAGACCCAGTCATTACCTCTTTGTTTGCACGCTGATAAACAGCGATCTTTTCAGGGAGAGTGCCTTCCTTGGTTTCCTTATTCAACTGTCATGAGACCTCATAGGTAAACTCGAAAACGCCAAATAGTGGTTTAAAAGCTATTTACTACCATTAGCGACAAATATATTCCCACAAGGTCATCAGATAAATTAGGAGGGCTTAGACAAAAAAAAAAAATAGAATGAAGCAAAACAGAAAAATTTATATTTAAAATGCGCAAAAGAAAACGTAGAAAAATGAGAAAAAAGGGTCGCTGGGGTTGCTCCGGCTGGTACTTACTATGTCATCCAAGGTAATAGAAGCATTGTATGTACGGAAAACTTTTGCAGTAAGACCAGGCATGAGTTCCTTAAGGTGAGCATTAAGTTTACTTGTATCAAGCAAGTCAAAGAGATCATCTCCATCGCCTTTTCTTTTTCCGTCACCTTTTTTAGCTAGTGAATCACAAACAAGGAAACGAAATTAAGCATCTTGTGCGATATATACACTGAAAAACAAAGCATATATTTACCAGTACGGAACTCCCCAATCGCTTTGTATACAGGTGCTTCGACCTCCACAGTGTTAAAATATCTTATAGAATCTTTACCAAGGAAGTCAAACTAAAAAAAATGAGAAAAAAAGTGTGTTAAGAAGATAAAACAGAAAAGAACAGGATCAGTCCAAGTTAGCACAAAATGAAGGCCACTTTTACCTGTAACTGATTTGGGGGCACACAGATGACATTCTCCACCTTCAGAGTACAGCAACCAACAGTATCAGCCTCATCATCATCCTGCAAACATAGTCAGGATTCATATGCTCCATTGCACAAGTCCGTGCTCAATATAGCTCATTTTACAACATTATTTCCATTTCACGACAAATTTTCATCAGTAGCTCATAAAAGGAATGGAAAATTGTAACTAGTTGCATCAAAAGTCTGCAAATATGCTTGCTTTTTATTCACAATATGCTCATGATACAAGGATATACCTAAAATTACCAACACTAGGCAAGATTCACACTTGGGCAAAGGAAGTAATCACAAGATTCCGGACTGAATCTTTTGAAGAGGAAACATATAAGCACATGGTGAGTTACTAGCATTGAAGAAGGAAACATAACGGCACAGCAACTTAAGTTTAGCTAGCATAATACCTTCTCATTGCCTGCCCTAAGCGCTAGCTTATCGATGAGGTATGTCGCCACTGCTATTTGCCTTTTTGTAGGATCTTTACTATTGAAATCCTTCGTGTAAGTGGATCGAATATTATGTATATAATCCTGCAGAAAGGAAACATAAATTGTTAAGCGATAATATGCACTATCAGTAAGTTGGTACTTGACTCAGGCCCCTAGACAGAGAAACGAATTCATTTTATAACCTTCAATTGCCTAGCCTTCTCATACTTCTCTTTGTCACTTTGCCCTTTTAAAGAGCTGCTTGCTGCCAAAAAGACATACTTGGAGTCTTTTGGATTTATGGGATCACTCCAGTATGCTAACCACGTAACCGTGTTATCATGCTTCACTTCTCTCCATCTGCAAAGACACCACTAAAGCTGAAAACCTTCCCAAATACAGTATCTATATACATAACTGTAGATCCACATGCCGTTGAGATACTTCACACATGTACTCTTGAAAATTTATCTACTGACATATGTACCCTTGAAAATTCTGAAATTTCCATACAAGCCCTTCACATAGAATGGCTCCAAAACTTATGATAAAGATAGTTTAGTAAAAAGACTGCATTTTTGAGGAGTGGATACAAAACTCTGATTTTACAAGGTTATATATGTAAAAGGATAATTTACATGTAAAAGCCCCTTAAACTATATGGTACCTTTCACCAGGAATGGGACACTCAGGAATTGGAGCATTTTTTCCAATGTTGATCGTGATGTCACTTGGTCGAATGCGTCGTTTTAATTTGCCCATCTAAGAATTCACCAAAGATTCAAGAACTCTTTCTATAATATAACAACACGAAAAAGAAGAATTGCATATTGCCACATATGAAACATCTCATCACATATAACAACAATTAACTTTAATATGTCAGACCTTTGGATGCTCTCCACGGCCTCGGAATAACGCAGGTGGTTCCACTCTAAAATTCCCGACCTGAAAAGAAACATAATGGTCCAGCTCTGAACAAGGCATATGATGTATGAAGACAGAAGACTGGAGATGACACTAGTTTAATGCCTGCATAAACTGTTATTCAAATATAAACTGAAGAAGACCCCATATGCACATTCCCATACATCACCATACAAGGAAAGACATAGACTATAATTTTGCAATTAAAAGAATTTGATGCTAAAATCAATAGCATATACAAATTTCAGGAATGAAAGCATAAAGGAATTGTAATTATACTGATATTAACAAGATCAAAAATCAATCCTGGAGAATTTAGACAGTTAGACAAATTATACCATGATTGATCCAAATTATACGGGAGCAAAAAGGTAAAGAACACAAAAATTCAATGATAATTCAATAACATGAAAATTGACCTTCTCTTTGACACCATCAACAATAGCCCACATGTACTTGTCCTCTTTCTTTAACTTCTCTTCTTTTAAAGCTTTCTTCTCCTGTAGAAGAAATAAATTAAGAGTCACCCATTCCTCATGTTAAAATGTAATACACCATTCAAATATTAAAAATAAGCACATAGTGATGGATTTGTAGAACTAAATCATTAATGAGTAAATGAAAGTTTTTCTTTCCATAAAAGGGCAAATAGCTTATATAACTCAAATAGAGGTTGCTTTGAGATAAATTAGATCAAAAGCTAATCGTTTACATGTCCTTGAGAAAATAGCAGAGACGATCGAACAAGGGAAAGAAATACAGACACAGTGACAGAAACAAATAAATAAAACAAAACATTCCAGAGATTAAATGGCTAGATTTTGTGGCTTACCGCAGCACTCATTTGCTTCTTTTTCTCCTTCTCCTTTAGATGCCATTCATAGATTGGAGTAAAATCACAAAGCTCAAATTTCTTAATAACATGGTTTTTACCAAGAACTTGCCGCCAGTCATTAAAAAAGTTATGAATAAATTTCGGCTTCGTGGCGTAATCCGTATCTTTCATCACTGCAAACATTGTTGCAACCTGCGTGCGAAGAATTTCAGTTTAGAAGATGAAAGGAGAATGCAAATTGTAACAGATTGTAATTCCCTGAAAAGAAAGGAAGTCAAGGACTATCAACTTCTAAACATTAACGAATAAAATAATAACAGAAGAAGCTACCAGCAGCAAGAAATTATAAAAATAGAAAAGCAACAGATTAAAGAGCTTTCAAAGGACCTCCTCTTGCTCTGGAGTTAAATCAACCGGTTGTCCATTGTAGAGCATTTTGACCCCATGAGGTTGGTACGGAGGAGGAAAAATAACACCGTTGTGCTCCAAGGTAGTCCATTTTTGTCCTCCGCCTGACCCAGGAGGAACCTTCAATGACTTTGAAAATGTAGATTTTTTCATTGCTTTCTTCATCTTCAATTTCTTGCCATCTTTCTTGGATGATGGAGTGGGTTTTTTTATCACTTTCGTTGTAGATGATTTGCTGTCTGAAGACCCTAACTTCCTCATCTTTTCTGCAAGAGGTTTGCGATCCCCATCATCTGTTTTTAATTCTTTTTTCACAACAGATTCATGCTTTACCTTTACAAAAGCAGAGTTATCTGAAACTTTTGCCTTCTTAACTAAAGAATCATTTCTATTATTAACATCACCAAGGGTCCGCTTGTTTATATCTTTTGGGGACCTTGATTCGCTACCTGTTTCCTTCTTAATAGACATATTTGCCTTAATCTTTGAAGCCAAAGGTTTCCTATCTTCTGAATCATTAGCCTTGCTGCTGCTGTTTATCTTCTTGGATGAAGATGAAGCAACTTGCCCAGCTCCAGTGGTAGCCGCATTCGCCTTAAACTTAAAAGCCAAAGGTTTCTCATCTTCTGAATCATCAGCGTTTTCCTTGCTGCTGCTGTTTATCTTTCTGGCTGAAGATGAAGCAACATGCTCAGCTCCAGCGGTAGATGCATTTGCCTTAACCTTAGAAGCTAAAGGTTTCTTATCTTCTGAATCATCAGCACTTTCCTTACCGCTTCTGTTCTTTGATGAAGATGCAGGAACTTTCCCAGCTCCAACTGAGGAATACTTGGAGATCAATGGCTTATTATCATCATCAGAATCACTGGAAGGCTCAACTTTACCATGTGATGTGTCCCTTTGTTCTGAAAAATGTTTAACCATCTTTGAAGCTGGATTGGCTCTCTGACTTAATGGTATATTATCATCTGAATCATCTGAGTTCTCATGGGGCCTTTTCAAATTAGTCCTATCCATAGAACTAGTAGTATGTTTATTTTCTGATGAATGGTTGGGCGGACCAGGTACTGAGGACCGAGAAACTGGGTTTGGTATTTTCGGCCTCTCAGTAGGCATCTTTGAAGTAGAAGTCCCCTTACTCTTTTGCAAGTTTGAATTCTCACCATTAGGAGAACTATGATCAGATCTAGCCCGCTGAAGAGAGATATCACGCTTTTGGGAAGTCGATTTGTTTGAAGTAGAATTTAATGAACTATGTCTCGAAGAGCTTGATCTTTTAAAAGTAAGAGGGGCATCATCGTCATCACCATTATCATAAATAACAGGATTGACACACCCATCAACAGCCATATTTCCCTAGCACTTGCGCCTGCATGTACCAACTGTAACTATTAGTCCAGAAAAGACAGCAAATAATTTATTTTGAGACTACCAAGCAGTTCTATTCAAAATAGAATGCGTAATTGAAAGGAATCGATATTATGTTGAGTTTACAGCCAAAACTAAGCTAGTTCACACAACATCCAACAAAAGCCACCTTTCCCTCAAGATATAAAATATTTAGTGTTACGATCAAATGTTTCCCATCTAGTAGTAGATAACACAATCAAAGTCACCAAATCCAACAAGATCAATCAAAAGCTGCTCCATAATATGCGTTGGTCTCATTGAAGAAACTAAACAAGTTGCACTAGAACTTCAGAGGTGCAATTGTAAGAAGAACAATAACATACGAGGAGGAGATAGTGTACTCCAATAGCAAAACAGATTAAGCTAATACCACGTTCACAGGGTGACACATTAAAGAAGTTAATGGTGCAATTGAAGAACAATTTTTTACGACATATGGCAGGAGCTAAGCAAAATAGTGCAATAATGTGTCGGAGAATGTGGCAATATAGGAGGCAATGAACGAATAGAAAGATCCTTCCTCTTCATTGGATTAGGCAAATGATCATGAATTAGTGATGTTGAAGCTTCCTTGCTTTGCACAGTTCTTCTTGGCACATGATTCATGAACAGGGGGAAAATCCTCGCTTATAAAAGGCAAAGATTGTCAGAGCATTTAGGGTTGTACGTCCATGAGGCGTAAACCTGATGATTTTCTATTCCGAGGGGTGTTTTTTCCACATAAAACAAACTTTATTAGCTAAATAATACAAAGAATAACTCAAACACTATAAATTTCCTTGATATTCGTGTAAAATGTATAAGACCAAGGGCACCTCAAGCATGATCTACTATACTAATCACAAAAATACACCAATAAGTTCAAATTAACCATTTGAAGACACCACAGAGAGCGAAATCGGGTAGGGAATCGCTCCTAAATCGAAACCGAACCAAAAGTTCCCAAACTGCTACGATAAGGTCGATTAGGGCATCGAAAACAAGGAATCGTGGAGAGGAAGCGCAAATCGAGCTCGAGATGTTTAGAACAGCGCTAGGGTTTCCAACTTTCCACCATGATCCCCGGGCGGGGGAGAAGGGTAGAGGAGGGTAAGAGGCGAACGCACCGAGCTAACGCCGGGGCGGCGTCGGCGGAGGCCGGTTACGGCGACGGCGGAGATCGTCGGCGGCGGCGGCGGCGGCGGCGGCGCGGCGGAGGAGCTGAGGTAGGAGACGAAGATAAGATCACCTCCCCTCGTCGTTCTTTTTTTCTCTCTTTTTTTTTTTGTTTATTTTTTTGTTTTGTTTTTTAAATTTTTGTTGGCACCTTTTTCTATCCAATTCGATCTCGCTCTCTCGCTCGCGTTCGCGTATGACTGTATGAGACGCGCTGAGGGAGAGAGTGATTGACTTGAGCCGAACCGGGTCGATTGTGAACCGGGTTTGCGGGTTTCTTTTGGAATTGGTAATCTATATAAGATTGCTCTATCTATCGTCTAAGTAGCTTTGAGATTTGTGTCATCTGTATAATGGAAGGCGGATAGAACGGTCTCATAGTGGGACCATTTTTACCGGATTTTTGTTTATTTGCTTGGTCTACCTGCGATTATAATATTGGAATAATTGCCTATATATCTCTCAAAATTTTAAAAATATTTCATTTATTTCTTTTTTTTTTTATTTTCAATATACCCCTCGTATGTTCCTCCGTTATTCCAAAATATATTTACAGTTACGATCCGTTAATTTGAGTTAAACGTGAGTTAATAAATAAGAAATATTGGTGATGATAAAAGGGTATATTTGAAAAGAGTATCCCTAATTTAAGGACAAATAAGAAAAGTCGATGACTATGGAAGGGTATATTTGAAAGTACAAAATAGTAATTTCATATAGATAACAGCTACGGCTAACAGTTTATTAATAAAATTTAACTTTAGAAATATATTTAAAATAGGTTATAACGTAAAAAGAGTATTTTCAATATTTGCCTTCTAAAAAGGGCAAATCAGAAAGTTTAACATTTTTAAGAGGTATATAAGCAATTGCTCCTATAATATATGATATGTGTAGCATCACTAGCTTTGTTTAGTCTCATTTCTGCTTTGTCGTTCAACATTAAGGGGCCATTTGATTAGATGTAATTATAAATACAGTATAGTTAAAGATGCGTACAATTAAAAATATAACAGTTGCAACTACATGCAATCTATTTGGTTGGATGTAGTAGGAAGCGCTGCATCTACAAATAATTTGTTTTAGTTGCATGTAGTTGAGAACTAATTTTTAAATTTTTATCATTTTATATACATGATGATGAGATTACTTCCAATGTAAAAAAAAAAAAATCTTTTGTTTAAAAAATAATTAGGGAGGTAAGCTTATTTTTTGCTTAAAGTTACTTTTTCTAACTACTGCAGTTGGAACTGCAGCCAATTTGGGTGTAGTTCCAACTACTGTAGTTGGACCTCCTTCTGTAGTTCCTACTGCAGCAGTTGAAGTTAAATATATCAAATCAAACGCCGAATATACATTTGCATATAATTATACCTACAGTATAGTTGCAACTACATGCGACCACACGACCCCTCAAAGCCTTTTAGTATATATGAGAGAGAACACACCAAAGTTTTGTACTACAATGAAAAGTAGGGTGTTGAGGTTTGTCAGACGAGGCATTCTACACTGTCACACTTTCACCACGTCATCAATATCAAGTCAATCATATTTCTTCTTTTCAAACAAAATTATAATAAAAATATTTTTTATAGTCATGATGAGACATATTTCACTGACCGTCCCTAGAGCAAGTGGCAACGGACTTTGTGGTTGGTATCCGAGACCCAAATTCGAATCCTAGTTGATTCACATTTCTAGCTAAGTTTATTTCTAAATGAAATAAACGAAGCAGGTAGCGTACTACCTATCTTTCAAAAAAAAGAAAAAAAAGAGGAGACATATATTTCTAAAAGTAGATATTTGATTGGTTTGTTACGCCACATCACTAATATGCCCGTTCCATTCTAAAATTTTTCTCGTCGGACACCGTCCCTCCTGGAACATCAATGTGATGTGCTTTTCTGTCGTCCAGCAGATGATCTTTCTTAATGGAATAATTATGAAGGAGACATCGCGCAACATCTTACGGAAAACAAATTGGCCAATAAAAGATAGCCCCATTCCCACCACACACCAACATGTGCAAATAAAAGCAAATGTTTTGATTTAGTGCTTCTAATTCTTGAGCAAAAAATAACCTAACAGCACCATTTAGATAGTATTTTATCGAACAACATTATATGTTACCGGAGACTCAAATAGACGTCATATCTGGAATGACTCTTGGATCTCGCTACGGAGTAGCAATTGAGATTGAGAAAGAAGTAGACGGGGCGCAATTGAAGTAGGGTTCAAGATAAACATGGTTCAAGATAAACATGACCGCAATTTCTTAAACCATCTTAAGACCTATTTAGTACCGAGGATCTTCTTAAAAAAAACAAAATTAATAATGAAATCAATGTAATTTGTATAATATGTTATTACTTACGTAGACAAAACAAAATATTTTCCCATTGCACTTTCTTACTATGCATAAATAGACGCCGTAGCTTAAAGCACTTCGAATAGATAAGCTCCAACCAGACCAAACAACCCGAGGCGAGTATCGTTAGGTGGGTTGGACTTTAATTTCTCACAATAGATAGACTATGTAAAGAAATGCGTACGAGAAGGGTGGCCCACTGGACTTTACTTTTCTTAGAAACTAACCTTTTTGATCTTATTTATGTTACAATGTACAAAATTTAATTGAATTATGAACTATTTAAGTCGGCAATCTTTTAAAATTTTAATTTTACTATTTAATATTTTAACTGATTTGATTTAAGTTAACGGTGATTGCTGTGTACTGCATCTTATCTTATCCAACAATAACAATGAATAGATCAAGTACTGCATCTTATCTTATCCAACAATAACAATGAATAGATCAAGTCATGGGCTTCTCCAGTACAGTGGAGAGATACCACTGATTCATCTCGATCCCCCGGTCCAGCTTCTGCCCCGTCGTCCACCGCAGCTTCCTGAATCCGATCCGGTCGAGCATCGGCACGTAGACGCTGTCGAGCTGCGACCCGACGCAGAAGAAGTGGTCCAGCCAGAACAGCCCCCTGGGCCACAGCACGCGGTAGATGCCGAACAAGGCGAACTCCAGCACCGTGTCCGGCACCCAGTTGCTCAGCACGTGCATCGTGTGCACAACGTCGAGCGTGCCGTCGTAGAACGGCAGCGGGTGCGCGACGCTGACGTGCAGCGGCACGAGCCCCCGCGACGCCACGAAGTTGTTGAACGGCCCGTCGAAGTCCATCGTGCTCGTCACGACTGTCACGCCGCGCTCCCCCATCCGCGCCGCGAACGTGCCTGTGCCACCGCCGATGTCGAGCCCGATGCGGATCATGCCCCGCGGCTTCAGCTTCAGCACGCTGTCGATCCCGAAGTTGAGGCCCCCCGCTGTCGGCGAGCCACCGCCGCCGCTCCCGGCCGTTGACCAGGTCAAAGCAGTCCTTGCAGTCAAAGTAGTCCTTTGACCTGCCCCTGTTGACCAAGCAGCTGTAGTTCTTACACGTGTACGGGTCCCACACGATGCTCGTATTGGGCGGGACCCGCCACAGGCTATCGGGCAACGGGTCGGGCTCCGCGAACCCGATAGGGGACTTGGGCCGGCACCGGCGGCGCGGGAGCGGCTCGCAGCCCTTGAGCATGAGCTTCTGGGCGAACACGGCGTCGCTCGGGCACGCGCCGCCGACTTCATAGCTCATGTACCTCTCCAGATCCTTCTCGAAGCCCGAGCACCAGGTACAGCGCATCCGCATCGAGGTTCGCGCTGTGCCCGAGGGGCAGCTTGTGGGGGCCCACCGCGTGGGCTCCACCTGCCACGTGTCGTGCACTGACTGGTCCACGTGGGCGACGAGCAGCTTCTCGAGAAGCGCGTCAGACGCGGCGAGTCGGCGTTGGAGGGCGCGGAAATTGGAGCGTGTCATGTTGAGCTCGAGGATTAGACTCGAGTCGGGCTCACACGTCGTTCTGATTTGGGTTCGGCTTCCGTTCTCTAAGAATTTGGTTCCGATAGGTGCGTCGGAAAAGAAATAAATAGAGATTAAATTTGTAAATATCATTAGTAGGAAAATTTTGACACAAATGCATAGTGGGATTTTTTGGTGGTGGGTAAAGGGTTTTTTGGGGTAATCCACTTTATTACCCCATTTGAAAATTTTTCTCTAGTACATGTGTAATGTGTATAACAATAACAAGATGAACTTCTAATTGATTCACATTTCAAGCTAAGTTTATTTCTAAATAAAATAAACGAAGCGGATAGCGCGTTACCTATCTCTCTCAAAAAAAAAAAAAAAACAATAACAAGATGAAACCAAAAAAAGTAAAAAAAAAATAAGAAAGAAAGAAAAAAGAAACAACTAGGGAATTGATGAAAATAAGAGAGATACTTATTTCTCTTTTTGATTCATGATCATATATATATATATATATATAGAGAGAGAGAGAGAGAGAGAGAGAGTAGGTCTTTTGTGCTATTAGGAGCACGGGGGCCTCCGTGCTCCTAAGCCGTTTTCGATGATGGTGCTTCTGAATCGGCGATCGGTTCCGTTAGACTTGATCTAGCATATTTGAAGTATCTAGAAAATAAATTTTGTGACTTTTCGATATCATTTACCTAGCAATCGAAAGGGTTCAAAATCAACGGCTAAAAATAAAAATCTCACAAAAAGTGGTGATATAGTATTAAAATTTTCGATCAAACATATTGATCGTGCTGTAAATAGTATAAAGAATTTTCTATCAAAATTTTATCCGATTTGAATACTTTTACACCGTTAAACTTGCAAACGGTATACATCAACTATTAAAAATTATTGATTTTGAACATTTTCGATTGCTAGGAAAATAATACCGAAAAATCGTAAAAATTATTTTTTAGATAGTTCAAATACGATAAATCAAGTCTAATGAAGCCGATCGTTGATTCAGAAGCACCATCATCGAAAATGGCTTAGGAGCACGTAGGCCTCCGTGCTCCTAATAGCACACAAGACTTATTTTATATATATATATATAGACCGACCGTAACTAGCGCAAGTGATAAAGAATTTGGTCATTAGTACTGAACTTCTCAATTCGAAACCTGATTTTCAATTGTACAAAATAATCATTTTAAAAAAATTAAATTTAAGCTATTAAAGGATAGTATTTTTTAAAATTTTTATATTCAATACAATGGTCATCCTTAAAAAAAAAAAAAAAAAGAACCACTTGCTAGAAATGGGAAAAGGAATAAATTTGATATAGGCTTTGTTAAATGATGATCATGCATAGATCTTTTTTTTTTTTTTGTAATAGATAAAGGAAACGTGAGATTTATAAGTGAGCAAGTACATGCCCAATATTCCAATGCATGTTAGGGAAATAATTAGTGTACGCTCCATTTATTATAATTTGGGATAACTTCAAAAATCCCCCTGTGATTTCGCATTTTCTCACTTAGTACCCTGTGGTTTAAACTGTATCAATTTGCTTCCATGTGGTTTCGTTTTTCTCTTTTTTTTTATCAATTTTATTATTTTTTTTCTTAAATTAGTAACAAAATTAAAATTAAAGGGTACTAAAGTAAATATTCGATAAATTTAGATGGGTATCTAAAAATTTTTTGTATATAATTTAACGAAATATTAAAAAAAAAAGCTATAGAAAAGATAAAAACAAAACCACAGAGGGGCAAATTGATACAATATAAACCACAGGGTACTAAAGTGAGAAAGTGCGAAACACAGGAGGGTTTTTTGAAGTTATCCCTTATAATTTGTGTGCAAGATTTTTTTTGCACGATCCGAAACATATAAAATATTGAAGTATTATTTTCAGACAATTTAAAGTATTTTTGAGAACAAATAATTATTTTATATTATTTCATAAGGTATTAGAATAGGAAGTTCTAATTTTGTTTGAATCCCTCTCAATTAATTCACATGTATATTTTAAACATGTTCAAAAGTTTTGAGTCCAAATGTGAGAAAAAATATTTGATATAAAATATTAAAAATACTATTCTCCGAAAATTTTAATTGGAACTACAAGTGTTATTCTATAAAATTTAATAAATAATGACCAGAAATACCAATTTTAACATGAAACTCATAATAAAATAGACGAAGAATATGATATAAAATTATTTTATCCCTCTATAATATATATTAGCGTCATTCTTATTTCCTAGGAGTGAAAGAGTCAAATAAGGTTGGATTTCTTAAGAAGCCATATTCACATCTTCTTCTTTTTTTTTACATTTTTTTTAGATACAAATTCAAATACGAATATATATCGAATGCTAAATTTTGCTGATATTCGCATCCTATCAAATCCGGTATTGAATTCGATTGGAATTTATCTTATCCACTTTCACAGTTTCGACCGTTGTCGTGTAGATTGATCAAAACATCCTGCAAAGAGCAACGTAGTCTCAAGATGGATACCTGGTGACCGGTACCAACGTCTCAATAACCGGCCACCTCTAACGTCATATTACATCTCAACGACTCTTTTAGAAAAATAATGATTAATAAAATAAAATTTACATGCTGTATTGAAGTGTGACTCTTAAAATTAATCTTCATGTAACATTCTTGCTCATGTAATCATGTTATTCTTATGAGTTCATGTATATTAGTTACAATACATCTTACATGTGTCTACTTGCAAATAAAAAACTTTTGGTAGGAATAGTCAATCCAAGTGTAGATCATGGGAGTCACATTTCAATTAATTATCATCTACATATTATATGATAATTAAATCCCAAATGCCATGTTGGCCATCATTGAGGTCAAAATTTTGTACTATCGATTTATCTAATGCAATGTTGATCATTGAGTTCTCCAATTAATCTTTCTCTATATAGATTGCATGTTTTTTCTTTTGTTACTTAATTTTTTTGCAAAAAAAGTAGCACACTTTTAGAAAATGAACTGAACTAAAAATATGAAACAATTAAATTTCAAACTTGGAATCTCGAGTACCGGCTATTAAGTTCTTAGCCAACTGCACTAGATACGATCAGCTGGATTGCGAGCTTGTTAATGCAATATTGCATTGTCTTTATTAATTGATTAATTGGTGTTTCATGCACAAATGAGGGGTTAGTTGGTTTTTGTTAATCAAGTAGTTGGTTGCACACCTTTTGCTTTCACAAGTGCTTAAGATCAACAAGGATAAAAAATGTACAGAGAACCCCTTAACTATTTGTCATTTTGAAATTGCACTTTAGCTTTTTTTATTTTTATTTTTATTGAGGCCACTTATACCTTTGATATTTTGAATTCGAGGGGGTTTGGTCAAAAAAAAGAAAAAGAAAAAATATTTAGGGATTTTATCAAATCCAGTGATCAAATCCAGTGCGAATTTCACCAAATTTAGCGACTTGAATTAGTTTCAAATAAAACTAGACCAATTAATGATTAATTAGTGTAAAAACTCGCATGATACGATGGATAAAAATTTTTTAGCAAAAATTTAAAAATTAAATAAACAAATATAGAACATAGAAAAGAAATAGAAGAATGTAACTATATTTGATTAAATTTAATAATATAAAAAATATATTAAAACTTTTAGAATGAAATTACAATTCAATGACAGATAGAAATAACAATAGGAGAAGAAAATTAAAATTGTTACACAGACATAGTCATGTAGGATCCCTTTGCGCCTTCGTTTAGAGCATCCTTTGCCGATGCTGATGATTTCGTGAGGTACCACAGTGCCTTTCCCGGCACCTCCATATCCTAACTATCTAGAATTTTAAGAACGAGTTTTGTTAAAAAGACGGGAGAGTGATGAGGAGAAAAGAGAAAAAGGTGTTTGTGAGAGAGTACTTTGAGTTGTTTATTTTGGAACGAGTCAATTCAAAATTCAAAATCGAATTGGGCCAAAATGAATGGAATGAAATGAAGCTCAAAATTAGACTTTTGTAAAGCAAACAAAATCATCGCAATCAATGAATCACGTTTGGATCGATTTCATAAACTAAAGTATGTGAACGAAACAAATCCTTATTAATATTATTATTATTGAGGAAAAACTTCAATTATCATCCGTGGTTTCACGCTTTCTTACTTAGTATCTTACGGTTTAAGGTGTATCACTTTAGTATCATGTGGTTTCCTTTTCTTCTTTCGTCAGCACCTCCATTAACTTTCCGTTGAATTATATAAAAAAAAAAACCTTCAGATATTCTCCTATTTATGGTTTATCAAATATTCACTTTGATATCTTGTGATTTACCGAATTTTTACTTTAGTGTTCTATACTTTTAACTTTTTCACTGATTTAATAAAAAAATAAACAGAGGGATAGCGAAAAGAAAAAAAAAAAACTATAAGGTAGTAAAATAATATGTTTTAAATTATAGGATATTAAAGTGAGAAAACATGAAACTATAGACATGATATTTAAAATTTTTTCTATTATTAAATAATGTTTTCCATCCCACATTAATTGCGTTGACTAAAATCATACACAAGCATGCAGATATTAATTAACAAATCAAGATATTAATTTCCCCATACCGAAAACTAGGCCGGATTCCATTGATCGAGGACCTAAATTAATTAATAACTAATGAATGATAATATAGAGGGGTAACAAGTAAATAAGAAAAATTAATAAATAACTAATGAATAATACAATGTATTATATTATTAATTATTAATTATTATTATTCTATTCATTATGAGTAACAAATAAGTAAGAATCCGGTATAAGTATAGAGACGCATCATAATTTTTCTTTTAAATTATTATTAACTAATATTTTGATATTAATTAATTATATAAAATATTATATTTGAAATTTATAATTAATTTTATCCTCGCAGTTCTAATCTAACTCTTCAAACGTTATTTTTCTTACTATCGAAAATATTCTAATTTTCATTTAAACACAAAATTAATTTTATATATACTTATTCTAAAAATTGTACTTATATTATAAATAATCAAAAATAACTTATTTTCGAGCTAAATAACACCTAAAGAGTTTATTATCTCCAACACTGAATATATTAAACTTGAGGACCAAAAATAAACTTGTTTTTTCCTTCTAAATAATGCTATACATAATAATATTATGAAAAGCTTTTTTTGCATTTGGCCTTCTCAAAAAAAATTATTTTCACAAATAATTTTACTAAATTTATAATTACAATTTTGGTCCTATTCTCACCATGCACGCCACATAAGCATCACACGAGGAAGAGTAAAGGTGCTGAAATAAGTTGAATATGGTAATCGATTCACCGTGTCTAAACACGGTGAATAGTTCACTACATCTAAAAAAAAATATATGTATTGCGAAAAAATATAAGTATTGAATAAAAGGAATATACCTTCTCTCCAGCAAGCTTGTGTGGTGCTGATACGATCAAAATTTTAATTATAAATTTGATAGAATTATTTGCAAATTTTGTTTTTTCTTTTTTGAGAGGGTCCAATGCCAAAAAAAAAAAAAAAAAAACTTATTAATAATAATGCACTAGTTCTCATTTCCCACATACAAACTCTTTCCAACTTTTATCGACTTTTTATATCTCAAGCAACCCTGCTTTGACCCCCATCCCAAAATTAAAGTAAAAAAATTAAAAATAATTTAAAAAAGCCGATGCGTTAGGCCGATGTGCGCCCGACTCCTACTATTTTCAACACACTCACACTTCTCCCCCCTGCGTGCAGATCCCTCATACCAGGGAAAAAAAAAAAAAAAAAATTGCGTTCTATAGATCCATCATATATATATTTTTTCATGTAATCAACTTTGGTATTCATTTGTTTTCGCCTTTCATTCTATATAATAAAATCATCACAAAGAAGTAATCAAATAAAAGATAGAAAGATCAGAAATGCGCGCGGCGGCGGCGGCGGAGGAACCTTCGACTCCGATCCGGCATCGGCTGCAGATCCTGCTGCTCGTCGCGTCGACGAATTTGATCTCCGTCTACTTCTTCTCCGGCGCGTCGATGCGCGTCAGCATGCCGTCGCACGCCCCCAGATTCCATCTCTCGCAATCAGACGTCCTCCTCCGGGAGCTGAACTCCACCCATGCAGAACTCTCCGCCGCGGAGTCTCTGCTCTCCTCGCTCACCTCGCAGTGCTCCGACTCGAGCTCTCTACTCCACAAGCTCCTCTCCGAACTCGGCCGCGTGCACCGCGACAAATCACCAGCGTCGTCGTCAGTGCCAGCTGATGATCGATTCGACGGGTGGCCCGAAGAGAAGCTCGCCGTGGGCCCACACAAGCTCCCCTTCGGCTTCACGCCAAACATCGGCGCCGACGAGCTCTTCCCGCCGCTGGGATTCGCGTGCAGGATCTACCAGGAGGAGGTGCAGCAGTACATGACGTACGAAGTCGGCGCCGAGTGCCCCGGGGACGCCGTGCTCGCCCAGAAGCTCATGCTCCAAGGCTGCGAGCCCCTCCCCCGCCGCCGCTGCAGGCCCAAGCCTCCGGCCGGCTTCCCGGACCCTGCCCCGCTGCCCGACAGCCTCTGGCGGATCCCGGCCGACGCCACCGTCGTGTGGGACGCGTACACGTGTAAGAACTACAGCTGCTTGGTCAACCGGGGGAGGTCAAAGGGGGGGTCCGTTGACTGCAAGGACTGCTTTGACCTGGTCAACGGCCGGGAGCTGCGGCGGTGGCTGGTCGACGACGGCCGGCTCGGCTTCGGCATCGACAGCGTGCTGAAGATGAAGCGCGCGGGGACGATACGCGTCGGGCTCGACGTCGGCGGCGGGACGGGGACGTTCGCGGCGCGCATGCGGGAGCGCGGCGTGACGGTCGTGACGACCACGATGGACCTCGACGGGCCGTTCAACGGCTTCGTGGCGTCGCGGGGGCTCGTGCCGCTGCACGTCAGCGTCGCGCACCGCCTGCCGTTCCACGACGGCACGCTCGACGTCGTGCACTCGATGAACGTGCTGAGCAACTGGGTTCCGGACGCCGTGCTGGAGTTTGCGCTGTTCGACGTCTACCGCGTGCTGCGGCCCGGGGGCCTGTTCTGGCTGGACCACTTCTTCTGCGTCGGGGCGCAGGTGAACGGCACGTACGTGCCGATGCTCGACCGGATCGGATTCAGGAAGCTGCGGTGGGCGACGGGGCGGAAGCTGGACCGGGGGATCGACAAGAATGAGTGGTACCTCTCTGCTGTCCTGGAGAAGCCCATGACTTGAATCAAATGCAAGCTGTAATGTGATTCATCCTGCTTAGACAGATAGATAGAGAGGAACTTCTCTCTGAGAAGCTTCAAATTGCTACAGCAACTCTTCTGTAACTTGCAAACATACCAAAAATATGAATGTAGCTTCTCCATTCCAATCAAACATTTTGTTACTGCTGCGACGAAAAGCTAAAATGATCTCCAACACAAGGATTCTTACTACTGTAAGCAAACTCACCACCATTTCTATATTACAATGACAAGAAGTATACATGTACATGCACCATATGAAAGCACAGTAGATATATAAACACCAATGCATCACACTCACAGGTATTGAGTAACTCAGGGTCTCGAGCAAAGCAAAACTGATAAGAGTATGCACAAATCTGAGAGGCGAATCACAAATCATTCCATGACTTCTCACTTGGGCTCGACCTTTTGAGTGAACACCCCGCCGCTGTAATCGTAGGCGGTGTCGCTGTTATATGGGTGGGGCCTGCTCGTCGAAGAGAAGCTGTCGGAAGTCGTGGCGGATCCGGCTTGCGGGTCCATACCGGCCATCTGCATGATGGTCTCAATCTCCTTCGCCACCTGGCTCATCGAGGGGCGGCGGTCGCCTGATTCCTCGACACAACTCATTGCCAAGTCGACGAACCTCTCAAAACCGGGAGGTTTGGTGCCTAAGCCTAGCACCGGATCGAGGAACTCATGAAGACCGTAGAAATCCTTCGCCTTGTCCATTGCATTCCTAACTTCTCTCACGATGTAACGGCCGCGGTCGATCGGCTTTCTTGCAGTTAGAATCTCGAGCAGTAGAATGCCAAAACTGTACACGTCGCTCTTCTCGGTCAACTGTTGGGTCATGTAATACTCCGGATCCAAGTATCCCTACGTAGGAAAGATGCTTTAGATGTTCGTTTAAGGGCATGCATGCTGGGCCCAAACTTTTTTGAGTAGATCTGTTTGAAGAAACACTAATTTCCTCTGAAGTTTCACACTGCAGCAGAAGCAGAAGCTTCTTTTGCTTTCCAAAAGCTCAAATTCTCGGTTTCGGGAAGCTTCTCTTTATTGGAGAGAAAAGCTACACCAGAAGCTACGCGAAAGAGGCATAAAGGAAACATAACACGCATTAGATTGCTTACCATTGTACCCTTAACCTGCGTCGTAATATGTCCTTTCCCGTCGCCACTCAACTGCCTAGAGAGACCAAAATCAGACACTTTTGCGTTGAGATGGTGGTCGAGAAGGATGTTGCTTGATTTGATATCTCTGTGAACTATAGAGGGATCTGCGAGCTCGTGCAGGTACGCAAGACCTCTAGCCGCACCAAGAGCAATTCGAAGCCTCCGCCTCCAGTCCAAACGAATTCCAGACTTCCCTGCAGAATGAAAAAGGAAAACGAATAGTGCTCTCGACGTGGACTACAAGATATTTGATGATTGTTGAAGTATGTGAACTGGATAGTTCAGCAAAAATCGAAAGATCTCATAAGAACCTTATAACTGAAGCCTAAGTTTCAAAATAGATGAATCATAGAAAGGAGTATAAACAACTTTTTACTGCGAAAATAAACAGGATTGGATATATGAAACTAAAACTTCTGCTAGTGATTTAGTCACAAACACAATTTGAGATAGAACAGTAGGAAAATCAGTTTACGAGCATATGGATGATGATATATGGTGCACACTAACATTAGAGTCTAGTGAATTCGACAAGAGTCTAGTGAATAATTACGAAAGTAAGGTCAAGTACCTGTGAGACTTTCTTTTAGATTACCATTTGGAATGTACTCATACACCAACATTTGTTCACCTTGCTCGAAGCAAAAACCAATAAGAGAAACAAGGTTACGGTGGTGAACCCGACTAAGCATCTCAATCTCCGTTTTAAATTCATGAGCGCCTTGTGTGGACTCCTTCTGAGCTCTTTTTACAGCAAGCAGTGTTCCGTCAGGAAGTGCTGCTCGGTAAACCTGTGAAAGTACTACATGATCAGCAGTAGTTACTAGCGAAGTCGAAAACTACATCTACACAAAAATACACAGACCTTTCCGTAACCGCCAGACCCAATGCTGTTATCTTCTGAGAAATTATTGGTGAATTTCTTCAAATCATCGAAAGTGAACATCCTCGGCCCTCTCAATTGTGGCGGAATGCTGTTGCTGCTGTTACTTCGGTCCCAAGATCCTGAACAACACGATTGCCCAAATCTGTTATACACAGTAAGTACGACGATAAAAGGAATCGTCAATGGCGGGAACAATTCTTCGACATATTACCGAAAGGCAGGCTTAGTTCTTTGGCCTTCTTGGCCTCCTTTCTCTGTTGAATCGCGTAAATGACCAAACCAGCTATCACCACAACAACAACAACGCTGGCAACTGTTCCTCCAATAATCGCCGGCAGTCTTTTTGATTTTGAGCTAGGTGACGGCGGTACTACATTAAAAGAAGTTGCCTCTCAATACTTTTTGATCAAACAACTCGAGATAATGAAATTGCGGGATTATAGATAACAGATGTACCTGTGAAATCAACATACGGATTCGGTATGAAAAGATAAGGCCCAAACCCATCAGGGGCAACAAAACTCTTATTGCTGAACATATTGGACAAGGAAATGATCTCAGAATAATTGAAACGAAGTTTGTCAGCTGGGAAGATTCGGATGTCGACATCGAGATAGCTGTTGCCGTCTAGGCGTGGATTCTGGACGGACACTGAATCAATGGAGAAAAGCTGCCGCGCTTGCTTATCTATGTTCACCTCTACAGCTGTAAAATGAGTCCAATTCCCCATGTTCGAGAAGCTGTAGAACCTGAATAATAGGGTGCCTGCGAAAGGGTACGAGCAGTTGCATGTGGGGCTCTCCTCCTGATCTGAAGGACAATTCGTAGTTGGGCAATTCTCGAATGGCGTGCTGAACGGAGGCGGGCTTGGTGGCAGCTGACTGCCGCAAAATTTGCTATTTCCTCCCCGATTGCAATACGGAGTGCCACTCAGTCTGCAAGAATTAGAAAGTAAATTGAAAGTAAGAGCTATTAAGATCTGGCAGCGGAGCGCTATAAGTTTTCGTCAGATACATATGCATCCTGCAAAGTAGGGAAATTGAGAATTTGTTCTGCAAAGTTTGTTTGTCAGATACACGGCATCAACGTTCTAAAATGTTGCAAAAATCTGTCCCAGCCAGTTTTCTGTAAAGAACGCGGGGCAAATCTGCAATTCCAGTTTTCTCTATAAAGAATATATCATAGATATTGCTTTCATATTACAGTAATTGTTTTGAGTAATCTCCGGGTGAGGCGTCATCGATGTCGTTGTTTTGCAAGTCAATAAGTATGAGCTGGCTGCTGTAGCCGGCATCTAGGTTCAGACTTCCATTAAAATGGTTGTTCTTCAGATACCTGCCTCGCGAAAATTTAAACCATCACAACACATGTAAAAGGAAGCTGCGGGTCTACAACCGAAAGTAACTCTCGCAGAAAAGCACTCACGCAGACTGTAAGGGTGGGAAAGCAAATACTGGTGGTAGAAGTTGCCCTGAAATTTTTAGGAACTCCAGTTTCCTGCAGTTAGGAAGGCTACCAGTTCAGATAAACAAATAAGAAATATAGCAATAAATATGACTAACAAAGGTTGCGTCAGATCGTAAAGAGAAGTAAAACAAACTGGTTGAAGTACGAGGAGTAGATTCGGAAATCGCATCCATAGTTCAAACTATGGGCCTTAGATTCTGTACGTTATTTAAACTAACACGCAGAACTATTTATCAGACAAAACAGTAGTCTCTCAACAAATCTTCATGGAACATTCTCATCAGTGAGCATTATCGCACATCTCACCAAATAATTACAAGAAGTATAATTTTGTTTTAAGAGTAGGACATTGATAGAAGCATAAAAAAGATATCTATTAGGTATAGGAGATGTATCATAGTTAAATAATATCAAATGCAGAGACAAGTGTAGTAGAAAGGCTGCCTAAATACAGCGATATACGAACATTTTAGCAGACTTTCTGCCAGACATTTTAGTATATCCTAGCAAATCATTTATTGATATTAGCCAAAAATGTACTGATTGTATTAATCTCACATAACCTAATGAATGGTCATTATGGGTTGAAGAGACATGTAGGTTTACTCTCCAAATTTTGATCCAAGTAT
Source organism: Ananas comosus (assembly GCF_001540865.1). Lineage (NCBI taxonomy): Eukaryota > Viridiplantae > Streptophyta > Magnoliopsida > Poales > Bromeliaceae > Ananas > Ananas comosus. Next base: position 8,816,220 of record NC_033641.1, read on the forward strand.
TATTATTCACATGAAACATACTTAACAGTGTTTCTTTCTATGTTGATATTTTTTGTGCGCGCGCGCATGAGAGAGAGAGAGAGAGAGAGATTACAGTGTTGTCAATGCTGGCAAAGTTGAAAACCACGGTGGAACTTGCGACTGATCAAAAGGATTGTTGCTCATCTCCCTGCCAAATACTTTGTTTGCTTAGTACACAAGGAACACATCAGTTACAGACGTATATTTACGATGGAAGTGACTCGAGCAGCGAATGAAAGCATTCACTGTATCATCTACTTGAAAAGCACAACTTGCATTAATCGAACATGTTCTGCTAAAAAGCAGGGAAAATTGATGATGACAGGTAAAGTTCTTCTCTAAATTAAATGGTGAAATCTGCTGAGGCAACCTAGTTGTTTCTTTCGAACGTAGAAACCAACAGTGTACGCATTCAAGATTCATATTCTTTGATGACTTAATCCTTTATACTCACAGATAAGTAAGCTGGTTCATTCCTGTTAAGTTTGGCAAGGGACCAGTCAGTTGGTTGTCAGAGAGGTGTCTGAAAGAAGATAAACATTCAGCTTTTAACTCTAGAAGCTCTGACAAACCTCTAGCAAATGAACTTCCTAGTGCCATAGAAGGGAGTAAAAAAATGTAAAATAAAAACTCACAGTTCGGAAAGACTAGTAAGATTGTTAAGATTTGGAGGAACAGATCCAGTTAAGCGGTTCTTATCAAGGCGCCTGCATCAGGAAAAATACAACTTTCAGAGAATCAGCATTATGCATTGGCTTTATAAATCTTAGTAGTTTCTGAAGTTGACTTACAAAGCTTCCAGTTTGTTTGCGAGCCCCAGTGTGGGAGGAATGCTTCCTGTTAGGTTATTGCTGTCGATGAGTCTAGCCAATGAAAGTAGTTAGTAAGAGAATACAAGCTTTCACATTTGTTGCTTTGTTGGAGAGATTTTTCTTGAACAAGAGTAGTTCAATGCTTATTTGGCCTGGCTTTTTGCTGTTAATGTTTGTCTCCAAAAGATTACGCTGCCAGAGCACGGTGTTTTTTAAATTTTAATATTTATATTCAACACTCCCTCTCACCTCTGAGCTCGAGACCTTTTGACAGACCCGAGACATGAACTTGACTTATTGGGAGAAAATTAGAGAGACTTAAGAGTCTGGTGGAATTCGAATTTAGAATCTCATATTCTGATACCATGTTAAAATAATGTGAAAATAATTGTTTATCTTCAAAAGCGTAAGCTATAAGAACAGCGTTTTCAATATTTATATTCAACACAGAAATAAGCTTCTGAACCCCCAACGGCAAAAGCATGAAGTTGAAGCTTCTACTTGTACTGCAGCAGGAAGTTATTGGGTAGGATATCAATGAAAAAGCTGTCAACATTTTTTTCAAGCAGCTAGCTTCACTTACAGCAGATTTCCAGAAGCTCTAGCCAGCCCAAGCAAGCCCTTAGTTCGTAAATCCCCCAACTCAAAAATGCAAGAGTATGAAATAGTAGAAATCGAAATGTCAAATTTTTATCGTAAGATTGTGAAATCTTACAAATGTATCAGACGCATGTTTGAATTGAAAATTTGAGCAGGAAGGCTCCCAGAAATGTTGTTCTTGCCAAAGTGACTGCGATACATAAACAAATGCTCGGTCAAGCAAATTGTAACGACACGAGATACGCAATTTAATCCAAACAAACAACAATAGTACATACAAGTGCTGGCAGAATGTTAAATTATCCAAGCCAAGATTGAGGTTGTTTCTGCTCGAGACAGGAAGCAATCCGCTTATTTGATTATCGGTGATATCGAGCCAAACCAGTTTCGACAAATTGCCAATGGTAGCAGGAATTTCTCCGCGCAAGTTGTTTGAATACAGTGATCTGTTTGAATCAAGAAAAAGATCAAATTCAGTAGAACTACAAAATGTTACAAAGATCAACTAAGTCATCGAATACTTTCATATCGAATTCCCTTCCGAGAGATTGTAAGCATCTACGCCGTCAAACTAACTACTGCACACAATCTTCGACATCTTCTGAATTTGATTCCATTTACTCCTAATGACTCTTATGGCTTTTAGTGCTGAAAAAGAAGAGAAAATGTATACTGTACTGAAAACAAATTCTGCATTCGCGATTTATTAATCTTGCAAACAAAATTGATGCAGAGATTAATCTGAATCAGCTTGAATCGAAACGAGAAATAGAATCGCAACTTCCTCAGCAGTAGTCTCGATTTCTATATTCTTAATTTCTTACGATTACCGCTGCCAAATGAGTTCAAATTTGACTTGAATCAAAACTAGAACAGAATAATCACTTGCACTATATGATTTTATGTATAATAGTGCTAATTCAAGTGGCCCAAATAGTTACATTGAATGATTGCTAAAATGTTCACTAAACAACTTTAAAAAAAAGAGGATAAAAAGGGGGAAAAAAAGATTAAGATCTTACAGCATCCCCAGCCTTGGCAGATTCCCTAATTCTGCTGGAATAGTCCCAACAAAATTGCAAGAGACAAGAATCCTATAAAAAGAAAAAAACAAAAAAAGGCTCAATAAATAAGTTTGTGATCCCTGGTCAGAAAAATGAAAAAAAAAAAATGGTAAAGGTGTAAACTTTGCCAGAAATCTAATTTTGAAATTGGTCTTTGAACTTTTAGACATTTTGATTTTACTATCCAACCTTTCTGGCATTTTTTTTTAACTTTACAATCTAACCTCATGGAGTTTGTAAGAATTATTTGCAGTAGATTATATAATATTCCATCAAAATGTTACAAATACAGTTTTAGATAGAAAAAAATCAAAACATTCAAAGTCTAGGTATTTATTTCCAGAGTATTACATGTGTTACTGAAAAGTTCGATGCACTAACTGAAAAGGTAATGAAAGAGAACAAAAAATAATAAAATAGAAAGAATTTATATAAAATAACGGGATTGATATTGCAAGAACACTAAAGTTCAAACCATGGGCTAGATTAGGGCTTTTTAGGCTACTAAGCCTACGAAGCTTTTTAATTATAAAAATACACATCCAGAATTTTTATTTGTAAAATTAGGTTTAAGCGGTAAATGATTAGCTGGTTGTAGAAAATAATAATTCATTCACAGTATAGGGCCTATAAATTTTTTAAAGGACTATTCTATAATTATAATATTTTTTAAGCATATTAATGAAAAAAAAATTTACTAGATTATAATGTATCTGTTCTGGCAATATCAAAATTAGTTTTGACAATATCAATTCTAAAATAAAGGATGCAAAAATCATACTCAAAACCTCTTGAAACGAAGTTTGTGATCCCTGCTCAAAATTATACTAAAAAATTAGGATTTTTTTTTTAAAAAAAAGAACAACAGAATTACTTACAAGCCCTTCAGTTTCATTAAATTTCCAATGGCTGGGGGAATTGATCCAGTTAAATGCTTGTTGAAAGATAGATCCCTGCATAAATTTGGCCATTTTTTTTCGATTGATTAGTGATGCAAAAAAAAAATATATAACAAAAAAAAGAAACAACATAACTCGAGTTCCTAACCCTATAATATAATTTTATAATATAATAAAAAAAAGTATGATTATAATTTTGTAATATTAGAGGGGGAAAAAATTCAAAGCGTTTATACATTTTGCCCCAAGTGGTTTATAAACGGGAAAATTACAAATTACACAACTAGCCCCCAAACTTTCAGCCGGGTTTTAATTTAGCCCTCAATATATTTCATTTTAGTCCTTATACATGTTCACTATTATTAGAGGTAAATTATTGGATACACCTAGTTCATCTATGGACACTCTTTATCCTACATTTTGTTTGAGCCCCGTCGCTCGTTAAGTTATAATCTTTTTTGTAGATTCTTAAGATGAATAAAGAAACGATAGATTCACGGTGCACAAATATACAGATAAAGAAGGCGCAAGTAAATAACTTATACCTAAATTGAAATACTGTCGAAAGTTTTAAAAGTCTTAAACATTAAAGTTTGGGGATTAAAATAAAATGATAATAAAGTGACGCTTTATACATCAGAGAGTGGCAAAGTAAAAGCGAACTAAATTATATATGTAGCTTAATCACTGGTCCAAAATATTTAGGGAAAACTTCAAAAAACCCTCTTGTGGTTTTAATTTTTTTCACTTTAGTACCCTGTGGTTTTTTAAACTATAGGGTACTAAAGTGATAAAGTACAAAACCACAGGGTACTTACTTGATACACTTTAAATCATAGGATACTAAAGTGATAAAGTACAAAACCACAGGGTACTTACTTGATACACTTTAAATCATAGGATACTAAAGTGATAAAGTACAAAACCACAGGGTACTTACTTGATACACTTTAAACCACAGGATGCTAAAGTGATAAAGTGAGAAACCACATGGTACTAAAGTGAGAAAGTGCGAAACCACAGGGTACTAACTTGATACACATTAAACCACTGGGTACTAAAATGAAAAAGTGTGAAACCACAGAGGGGGTTTTTGAAGTTTTCCCAAATATTTAAGCCATGTTATTATTATTAGCGTGCGATGCTTCATATATTTTAATTAGAATTATTTTTTTCCTTCGNCTATTTTGATACTGCACAAAAGAATTTTTATTTTAATAAAAGCTTAAGCTATCTGAGACCGGTGTATCACTAATTTATCTTCATTACTCTCCCCTTTAGAGAAATCGATTGTTCACAAAAAAAAAAAAAGAAAAAGAAAAAAACACTCACAAGTACTCCAACTCTGGAAGATTCCCAATATCTCCAGAGAGACTGCCATTTAGTTTGGCTCCTGATAGAACTCTGAATTATTAATTACAAAACACAAACACAACCAAGTTTCTCAGCATGTCAAAAAATATAAAATAAATTTGAATTCAAAAAAAATTTAAATTCAAAATTTGAGGGAGAGGGAAACTCACATCATGGTAATGTGGGAATTGGTGCAAGTGATTCCTACCCATTTACTGCCACAGGGATCCATCCCAACCCAATTGTGAGGCTGGTTATTCCAATTACCAGCTAGGGCAGTAAGAGCAATAGCTTCCAAAAAAAAAAAATAATAAAATCAAATCAAACAAATTAGTAGGACCGTTTATGCAACGATCCAAACTGCTGGCAACAATAACTCGTGTGAGATTCTTATTCAACTCTGATATCAATTGCAATAATCTGATTTGTTAGGAATAATAACTCGTTGGGCACAGACCATCGGCTAAAAATACTTAAATTCAGTTATCATTATTAGCATGAGAGATCTCATATATTCTAATCAGAATTATTTTACCATCCAGTGTGAGATTATTGGAGCGTTACAGTTTACTTTATAACGGTGATATTAAAAACTCTAAAATTATTAATAATCATATGCTGCTGTAAAAAAAAAATTATTATATATTTTTGTACTTGCAATACCCTTTTTTATATGATAGAAAAACCAAAATTTTGCCATTAAAGCACAAAGCTGTCATTTCAACTATTGAGAAATATGTATGAAAATTCAGATAATTTGAAAGTACATAATAGAATTAGGTTATTTCGCAGCGACAATATATGAAAAGACTTGTTTTAGCAATAAAAATGAATGAAAGTATAAGAAAATTTCTCTTTAGATTCCAGATAATACATTTTTAGATTTGTCACCGCTCACCAGTTATATACAAAATTATGCATGCATTAGAGGGTGTTTGGTTCCTTGAAAAATCGTGAAATTATTCTCTATTAAAAAAAGTTTTTATACGGAAAAATACCTTTTCATAGTTTTCGTTTTCGAGAAAAAAAAAAATCCGCAAAATGGATCTGAGACATTATCCATGGAAAATACTTCCATTGATTGATAATTATATATGATTCTATCCAAGGTCTAAAAGCAAGATAATTGTAACTAATGATGATTACTTATGCTAAGAAATTAAAGGAAGTACAAACAAAATCAGATTAAAAAAAAAAAAGAAGAAAGAGTTGCACACAGAAACATACCTTCATCAGGAAGTGTTTCAGCAGCTGAAACACCCAAAATTTGAACAATTAAGATAAACAAACAAGCCCACCATCTCTGATCCATACCTATCTGAATCGCGAAATCGCGCACCGTAAAACGATTTTTCATTCCTTTCTCTTTTTTTTGCTCTCAAATGTGTTAGTTAAACTTCTCTCTTCTAATTAGATCACCATTTCTGAACCTCCCACTAGCCACCAAATTCTTACAACCTCTTCATAAGTTTAGCTTCAAAGAAGCAAGTTGTGGTGGTTTTTTCTGCAGTTTATTTGCAATGCTGGGATCATATTACTTGTAATAATTAATTTATAGTCCCTGATGCATGTTGCTGCTGCATTGACCTAATCCGATGACCCGACCCGCTAGCAATAATAACTCGTTAGACCTAATCCATCCGCTCAAAATACTTAAGTCAGTTATTATTACTAGCGTGTAGGTCTTATATATTCTAATCAGATTCAGCTTCTCACCCGATGTGGGACTATTGGGACGTTGCAAACTCCACCTGTTTAGACCCTGATGTCTTCATCGGGTCCAAACCAGATTATAGATGCAGATTAGAATTACCAGGCGACAAATCTGTTGGTGTAGCACCTTGCTCCATATAGCACTTAGCTCTCACACTTCCGGCTGGTATACGGCTCTGAAACCAATTGCTTCAGTCAGTTATTATTATTAGCATGTAGGCATCATATATTCTAATCAGATTCATTTTTCCACCCGATGTGGAACTATTGAGGCATTACACCTAAAGCATTGCAAAGAATTAATGTACTAAACCATTATCTTTTCAAAGATTAAGAGAGCACTCTTTCGAATATAATTTATACAAGACACCGTTCTCTAACAGCTTGCGTTTTTAGAGACAACAGTTGTTTTAAATGGTATAGGAAGTTCTGACATGAAGGCCCGTGTCGAATATAAAATATAGAAATATCTTAATCTAAAAGCTTAAGCTTTAAGAAACAAACAGTTATTTTACATAAGAGATTTTACTTGGAATTAGGTGTGATATATTAGAGTTGACTTTAATATGGACCATTTCCAAGTACTTATAAGTTGTACCCTAGTCCCCTTCATGATTTTATTTAATTTTCCTTTTTTCTTATACTTTGAGGACTTAAATATGAAGAGAATTGATAGATCACTATCAACATATTTTTATATGTACAAGTCTCTTCTCATTTACTTAATCTATCAAATATAAATGCCATTTGAATGTCTCAGCATGTCACATCATTGACCTATTCAATATATTGCTATCTTGGTCAATTGAATGTAGTAGTAAATTAAACTAGTAGATGTTTATCCCTGTAAAATTACCTGTTTACATACATTCCCTTGAAAAAAAAAAAAATCAAAGTCTCATATATGATATATGCCTTCAGAAACTCTTTTCAAACACACATACACAGATATTATAAAGTTATATATATCATTTTAATTTTTTTAGAGTGGATGCATATGTAAATAGCTTACATGCAATTTATATGAGGATAAAAATTCAAAAGTTTCAGGTGCATATTTGTCAAAGGAAAAACTGTATGTGTATATATATATAGAGCAGGGCTGCTGTGCTCTCAGGAGCACGGAGGCTTCTATTCTTCTGTGCTCCTGAGCCTTTTTTATGATGAAATTTTCGAATCGACGATCGGCTCCGTTAGACTTGATCTAGCACATTTGAAGTTTCTAGAAAATAATTTTTGCGATTTTTTGATATCATTTACCTAGTGATCGAAAGAATTCAAAATCAATAAATTTTAATGGTTGATATTTGCCGTTTTCAAATTTAACGGTGTAGAAGTATTCAAATCAGATGAAATTTTGATACAAAATTCTTTATATTATCTACAACAAGATCAATATTTCTGATTGAAAATTTTAGTGCTATATCACCACTTTTTATAGGATTTTTATTTTCAGCCGTTAAAAATGATAGATTTTGAATCCTTTCGATTGCTAGGGAAATGATATCGAAAAATCGCAAAAATTATTTTGTAGAAACTTCAAATATGCTAGATCAAATCTAACGGAGCCGGTCGTCGATTCGAAAATTTCATCATCGAAAACGGCTCAGGCCTCCGTGCTCCTGAGAGCACAACAATCCTGCTATATATATATATATATATATATATATATATATATATATATATATATATGAATAAGAATCAGAATCAGAACCATTCCAACACATAATTGTTTATTGCCCATTCATTTCCTACTAATAATTTATTATTACCACTACCCATCAAATTGTGTTGGAATAAAACTCAACTCAGCTGTTTGATGGAAACAACATTCATTTCTTAGACATTTTACTCCTCTCCCACAAGTGACAGAAACAAAAGCCACGGTAGCAGATGAAGAGGTAGGGCAAAATTTATGCAGGAATGAGAGCTATTGATATCTTAATCTGAAGTACATGACATACTGTGAAAGAGATTGCAGCGAAAACAATGCTGTTGACAATTAACCTCCCTTGCGCAATTTTACCGTCAGCAAACTGTAAAACAATCTTAGAATACAATTCTAAGTACCAGCTAAAAGACATTAATAATTAATAACGTAATTAAGACGGTGGAAAAAGTATATCTACATTCTACACATTACTTTCCTCTCCCATACGAAGACTGTCGTCGGTATTTGAAGAAATTATATTAAACATTTTCTGACATATCAAGAATTAACAGAGTTGCAGAAGGAAATGAAATAATAACTGCTCAAATATTGAGAAGATTTTCTGCAGAATTTTGACACTATGGGAGGTAATTAAAGTGCAAAGAATGACTTTCAAACTCAAAATAAGAAAAACAAAAAAAAGTTCAGGTCTGGGAGTACCACTTTTGCACTCAATTGAATATATTATATACCACATCCTAGAAATTTATTGTAATTAATCGTGACCATAACAATGTAAAGGATTTCTGAAACCTTGAGCTTTTAATGCTATGTAGACAAGTCATGTGAAGCATTACAACACTTGTCCATCTGAAAGAACAGGGACCCAAAAAAAACAGCAGCACAATTTACGCAAGGCGGAGTCCTAACAATATACAAAGAAGTAACCACAAAGTCTTGCGCTTTTATTGATATCGAAGCATATCTTGAAGTTCATAACCGTGAGCTTCAAGCACATACACATACATATTTTTCACTCAGCTAGTAGAATCTTATAGATTTTTCGAGACAACATTAAAATTACAGTATTCTTACAAGTCAGAAAGGGCACAACAACTGCTCACCGAACTTTTTTATTCTTGATGACATACGCTGAGTGGGCGATCCAACTTCCGCTGAGGCTGCTAAGGTGAGGAAGGCGCGTCCGGTTGTCTTTCAGGGAGTGCGGCTTGAAATGCGGGTAACTCCATATAGGCTTCGTGGAGCCTTGCCAGCGTAGGATAATTAGACTGAAAAAAATGAATATGGAGATCGAATTAGTTCTCAAATCAACTGCACACAAAAATTTTTTGGAAAACGAGCTTAAAGCATAAGGCGTCAAATTAGTTTAGCTATTTCTGTAACCGCTAGCCAGGAATATTCAATCCATATGTTTTCAATATTGCACAAAATCTTGTGTAATTAAACTTCAGAAATTTCCGCCTTCCACGGACTATTTGATTGCATAAAGAATAAGATTGAATTTCTAGTTCCTGAAATTGAATTTCTAGTTCCTGAGATGCTGCATATCTGTCCTCAAAAGACACTTTTTCATCGACAGACACTGCACGCATGAACAAGTGTTTATTTGAACTACTCTAAATCCTGGATCGCCTTAACTAAGGCCTCAAATTGACAAAATAACCCTTGTTTTTTGTATCAACACAGTTGACAAAAGAACTAGAAAGTAGTTTTACGGGCCAAGCTTTTGCCAACATTTATAAGGCTTTGATGCAATAGGAAATAGGGTTATAATGGTTAGCGAAAGGGCATATATGCAGATATGGGCACACAAAAATTTGTGCACTTTGAGGGGCGAATATGCAAAAAATCACTTTTAACCGATACCAATTAAAAGCTACCAGTAACTTAGCTAAAGAGGTAGAAACAAACCTACCATGTCAATTGCAAAGCGCTTCACTCCCGCGTAAATTTGGGGTGCTAGAAACACATCTCCCTGCATGTGAAAATCATCAAATAGTAGCAATATATTGGTAAGTTGTCATTTATATGAACTGCAGTTTCCATAATACATGCAATCACGCAATCACAATCCATGTCATGATATTTTGATCAACATATATAAACAGGTTTATGTAAGTGCACTTGCGAAAATCTGGTCCTACTAAATACTAAAGATCACCAAAGCTCACAAGTATGATGAGTATGAGAGGACAAAAGTTGCCGATAATTGAGAAATTTATGAAGAAGAGTTATAAGCACAATATTAGACATATATAAAGAATAATGTTAAACCAGTTATTGTGTTAATCATGAACTTATAAATTACTGTTCGAGAGTAAATGTTCTGCTAATATACGGTTTTATTAATGTAGCGCACCCAATAGTATCTATGATTTATAAGTTGCAACAGTCAATGAAAAAATGACAGTAAACTAATTTCAGTATTGCAACCTAACTATAAATAGCAGCTAAATAAAATTCAGGTTTTGGCAGGCAAACCAATAGGACTTCATCTCCTGTAGCATATTTTCCAGCAACACCAGCCAACAGTTTCTCAAGAGCTGAAGCAAAATCAAACAAAAGAAAGATAAGTTCATGTAAAGTCTAAAACACTTATTTCAAAGAATAAAATCGAGTACAGCTAACCATCCAGAGCAACAATACAACACTGATAGAAGGGCAGAAATCATCAGAACAATGAGCAAACTCAAGAAGACAGCATACGGTAAGAAGAACACATGCAAATGTACGAAGGTCTATCTCTATCTCTCATGTTATGTTCTCAACTATACACTGAATGATTTTATTTATTTACAAGAAGATAATTGATATAAACTAACCCGTGAAGCCTTTGTTGATATGAAGTTGAGTCCATGGAAGTTTTTTCTCAGAACCAAGATTTTCCTCAATGTATTGCTGAAGAGTTCTATTAATCTATCAGCAAGTATAAAATGATTGTTAACGATATGAACTGAGTTCTCTATAGTAGGGGCCCTGCAGCTCGTAACTCACCAGTACAGGAAGATTCTGAAGAGGCTGAATACCTGAACTGACAATACTTGCTATCTGTGAAGAGAAATTATGAAGAGATATTTACATATTACAGGAGAAGCGCAAATAAATTTATATCATGTATTTGTGAATTTACAAAATAAGCAAATAAAGGCAGTGAAAATTGTTGGCTTAAATGGGCCAGCATTCTGCCCTGTGGCGGAATGTCATGTTGAGCCGAGTCATGTTCGAAATGGCGTGAGGCTGGGTGGGCCGACTCATGTTCGAAGTGGCGTGAGGCTGGTTGGGCCGAGTCACAATCGAGACTCGTGGGCGCTGTATCTGTACGCTTTAAGTGAATTGGTTGCGTATTTCTAACAACTCGAGCTTCTGGGATTAATGGTTAGCGCCAACGATCCAACAAAAATGTCAACGAATGGGATTCAAATCATTGAATCTGTTAAATGCATAAAATAATAAAGTCGTGCAGAAAGAAAGTTGATAGCTAGTCAAGTCTGCAGACATAATTTAACAGATTAGAAGGGAAAAACCTAACAAAGTAAGAAAGAAAACTGAAGAAAACAAGAATGAAGTTTCATAATCGCCGTAAATCAACTGATGTGAAACTTTATAAAAAGAAGTACTTCTAGACCCTTTCTTTGAAATGAGATTTTGTTCTTAGTTGACTGTAGCAGACTAACTCATAAAAACAGTTGGGAATTAATGAAGTAATTCTTTTAGAAACTTCAAGTGTATAGCATTTAGCAACAGTAAAGATGGCACAAGAGAAAGAAAGTTGTTTCTTCAGTCCCTTCTTCTTAGTCCTTAGAACATGTTTTTTCTGCTTTCTGGAAATCGAAAGTTTTTCAAAACTGTCCAAAGAATTTCTTTTCAAACTTTAGAAGAACTTTTACGCCGTGAGATTAATTAACTTCCATATGATGGTTTGTAACGACCCGACCCGCTAGCAATAATAACTAGTTGGACTAAAACCAGCCCAAGATCACCAGGCGATATGAGACTCGTCTTGCTAGCCTTGTCATTCCGACCCTAATTTAGCCTGTCATTCTACGACCCTGACTTAGTCTGTTATTTCAATCCTGGCTTAGTCTGTCATTTCGACCTTGGCTCAGTCAAGACTCATTTCACACTTTCGGCTAGTGAATCAGCTCTGATACCAAATGTAACGACCCGACCCGCTAGCAATAATAACTCGTTGGGTCAAAACCGTCGGCCCAAAATTTTTAAGTCCAGTTTTTATGTCTAGCCTATTCAAACTTATATACCCCCACATCTAACCATAACTATCCGATGTGAAATTATTGGAGTGTCAAATGGTTCGCGACGGACAGAAACAATTAATAGCATAAAAGAGAAACCAGCATGACACCACTGAGGAGAATCCGAGAATGGCATTGGCAGCAGGTTATTACCTGAAGATTCAAGGCTTTCTTTTTAAGATCTTGAGGTAAGAGAGGATTCTGGGGATACTTGTCTTCCAAATACTGCCAAATCCAAAGAAAACAATTTTACTGAATAACAATCTAATCCCATGAATTTCCATTATCATGATATCTAATAAACAAAAATCCCATAAGTTATGCTAATATTTAAAGCATAAATAGCCATAAATCTTATATTCACCAATATGATTGCAAACGAATCAGCAACTACTATATCCCCATCAACTAGTGCAGGGACATATTTAACTGGATTGATCTTCTCAAACTCTGCAAAGAACAATAGTTAAAAAGAAAAAAAAAAAAAGGGTTAAATATGGATTACCTTCGCATAGTATCGATAATTGAGGCAAAAGATTTCTCATTTATATCATAATAGACAAAAAAAAAAAAGCATAAATTTGCAAAAGTGAACCTTTAAAAAAAAAAAAAATCAAGTTTCAATAAAATTATTGGTGGAATGTTACTATCAAACACACTTACTAGTGAAATCTACTTTTTAGTTCAATAAAAGAATTTGATTAGCTTCTTCACACCTGGATTCAATTGCTCGCCTTTTAGAAGATTCACTGCTTTGTACTCATAATCCAACCCTTTCACACAGGAAAAGAAAAAGAAAAAAAATCAAGTTAGGCATGATTAAATTCCAATAAAATAGAGTAACTTAATTAGAGAAAATTGCAATGAAATTAGAGAAAATTGCCAATGAAACTAAGGATTTGGCCTTCAAAAGTTTGAATTCCTAATATATAACCCCTCTAAACTTTCAAAACTTACAAATTCATCACTCTCTATTGCTTCACCAATTAAACTCAAACATTTCTTGCCAAAAAAAAAAAAACAAATCATTCTACCATCAAATAAATATCTTTTTAAATATTGTTGCCGTCATTGTTTATTTCTAATGTCTCTTTCTATCTCTTCTCTGTGAATAACAAAATCCTAAACCTTTAAAAGATGATAAAGTTTATTCCAAGGGCATAAAAGCCCTAATTATGAAAAATTACTCAACTAGCAGGGACTAATTAATCTGAATAGTTAAAACTTTGAAGGAATGAATTACAAAATTAAAAATTTGCAAGAACAAATTGCATTTCAAAATTTTGCAGGGATATATAATGCATTTTCTCTTAGGGACCTATTTTGTTCAGTTGTAGGGTATAGCGCTGTAAGATATAAGTATTGTCTACGCAGTGCTTTAAAATCAATATTTTCATATTAAAGTCCCGCAGAAGCATTAAATTGGCGCTTTTGCATTTGGACCTCAGACTCTCAATTCTGATTCCTGCTGCGGTACAAGTACTTTTATGTTAGCCAAACGCTCTACTGAAAATATATTGGCGTCAAATAACACTTAACAAATTGATAAAATTACTGGGATAGAGCCAAACTTTCCGAGAATAAGAGTTAAAAGACAACAAACGGTAAATGTATTAAAAGTTTTAGCTTCACTATCCAACATTTTAATGCATTTGATTCGAGCCGTTTAACACCATTTTCACTTTAGAATTCGGATGCGACATTTATATTAAAGAGTTTAAGGGCCTATTTGGTATTAAAGCCCATTGAACGCCTTCAGTCCGATTGCAGAAAATATACCGTAACGAATTCATTACAAATATATCATAACTAATTCATTGCGATATAAAGAAAGCGACGTATGAACACAGTAAAAAATAGATCGTAATTGATTCATCACGACGATGTACGAAACTAAATAAAAAATTTTCTATCGTATTTTTTCATCGCACTTAACAAAAACGAAGCCTAATTTGAGTATTTTTCGTGATTTATAAGACTAAAGATTTGTAAAAAAAAAATTAGGAACTGAAAGTAAATTTTTGAAAGGCAGGATGATCGGATCAGAGCGAATCATAGTTTGGATTATCCGGGAAAAAAAAAAGAAAAAAAAAAGGGAAAAAAAAAGAGAAAAAAAAGAGAAAAAAAAGAGAAAGGACCTTTGAGATTGAGGGCGATGCGGGCTCGTTGAGAGCAGGAGCTCCGCCAGTAGGAGTAGAGAGTGAGCTTCTCCCCCGAATCCCCCATCTCATGTAAACACAAGACGCAGTAATGAAGATGGAGAGTCAAGAAGGGATTAATTAATTAAGAAGAAATTATGATGGGGGAAGGAGACGTGCTGCATTGCAGCTTGTTGATTTTATATATATATATATATATATATATATATATATATAATATATATATATATTATAAATATAGAGTGAGGCTACTATGCTATCGGAAGCACGGAGCCTTCTTGCTTCCAGCTGTTTTCAATGTTGCGACTTCGAATCGTCGATCGGCTCCGTTAAATTTGATCTAGAGTATTTGAGGTACCTAGAAATAAATTTTATGATTTTACGATATTATTTGCCTAGTGAACGAAGGGGCTCAAATCAACGGTTGAAAATAAAAATCTTACAAAATGGATAATATGACATTAAAATTTTAAACAAAGATATTGATCGTTTTTATAGTATAAAGAATTTTTTATCAAAATTTCACATGATTTGGATATTCTACGCCATTAAACTTGCAAACGCTCACTACGGTCATTGAAATTTGTTGATTTTGAGCCCATTCGATCACTAGGCAAATGATATCGAAAAATAATAAAATTTATTTTTTATGTACTCCAAATATTCTAGATCAAGTTTAACGGAGCCGATCGACGATTCGAAAGTCACAAATCGAAACGAGCTGGAAGACACGAAGGGCTCCGTGCTTCAGATAGTATAGTGCCTCATATTTACTATATAAATATACCTATAATATACTATATATATATAGAATTATGCTACTATACTATCAATAGTACCAACCCCTTGATACTATTGAGTTTTCGACCGTTGGATGAAAGGATGTGCGGTTAGGATAATAGTGATCCCCGGTTAAATTGATAGTGGTCCCCTAGGGTTGAGTGGGTGGTTGGTTTAATAGTATAATCTAACGGGTGGAAATTATCAAAGAATAGATCTAACGGTAGAAAACTCGATAGTACCAAGGGCTTGGTACTATCGATAGTATAGTAGCCGGAATCTCTATATATATATATAGGCTTATGCTACTATACTATTAATAGTACCAAGCCCTTGGTACTATTGAGTTTTCGGCCGTTGGATGAAAGGATGTGCGGTTAGGATGATAGTGGTCCCCGGTTAAATTGATAGTGGTCCCCTAGGGTTGAGTGGGTGGTTGGTTTAATAGTATAATCTAACGGGTGGAAATGATCAAAGGGTAGATCTAA